>NC_060910.1:19354573-19427680 GCF_014805685.1 Silurus meridionalis | reverse complement strand
AGTATTTTATTGAGTCCAGGTGTCGCAACTGTTGTAGGTTCAAGCAGATACCTGAGCAGACCCCGGATAGCTCAGTCGGTAGAGCATCAGACTTTTAAACACGCACGTCTTGAGTTAATATTTCACCTTTCTTTGTGGCAGATGATGCTGACATGGTTATTTGCTTTATTTTATCACAACAAGCTCTTGTTTTTGTTTTCCCTCAAGTAGCGTTTGTTACTGTACTCATGCATTCTTTGACAACCCCTCCATCAGTAAATGGCTTTTTGTGTTGACCCAAAATCCAAGCAACTCTGAGAGAACCCTCATGAGCACGTTGTTGGGCAGTGAATGTGTGGCTCAGGATCCTGGTGGACTGGTCATACTGGGCTCTGAGACTACTTATTTTCTGTGATCTCACTTCAGATTTGAGTGGGTATGTTTGTTCATAACCTTTATGTTTTTTCTCATAATGGCGTTTCACATTGGCACTTTTAATAAGAGCCACGGTTTCTGAACATATGAGACACACTGGTTTAGTGCTCCCAGTAGGAAGTATGAACATAAATGAGTCTGTCCATTCCAGATTAAATACTACATTATCGCTGTACATTCTTTTTTTGCAGAGCGCCATTTGTTCCTTTGTTTTCCCTTCCTTTCTCTGTCTCACACGTCCGTTTCTCTCCCTTTGTTTCCTACATATATCGCTATCTTTCTTTTTCTTTCTACCGCCGTCTTTTCATGTGTAACCTGCCTCTAACTCTTATCTGTCTGCACTGTAGAGTCGCAATGTTTACCGCCTGAAATGCACATACTTGATTGGCTGAGTGGTATCACGCGGGATGGCTTCACTCTCGTGCAATTGGTCTGTGCGTTTCCTTATCCACTAAATCACTACCGTAAAGACTACAAAAGCTGCGCCAGTGAAAAAAGAAGCGCACCGTCAGGTTTTAAATCATAACTGTTTTGGCTGTAGGTTCGGGTCCGTATGGGATGGCTTCTGGCTCCGGACCCGGACCCACCTGTTGGTGACCTGTGAGAGGGTCTTATTGACATTTTGGCTTTGGCTTCACTATGTCGACAGAATGTCAAAAGTCTTCAAACAGGAGGTTTAATTATATTTTAAGGATTATTTTTTATATTTTTTTCTGGGTTGTCAAGACAATTCATGAGTCTGGCTTTCAGATCTGAGACACAGGTATCAGAAACAAAATGCAAAGTTTTTGTTTTTCCATAGTAAAATACTACATTTATGATAGCTTGTTAGACTAAGTTTGAAGCTTTGTTTGCTGCTTCCCAACATTTAAACTATTATAACATAAAAATGCAAAAATCATGATCAGGAATATAATTATCTAATTAAAAAAAATTATTGAGATGTTTAATAGTTTAAAGCAAGTAAGACATAATTGATAAACAATAAAAATGTAAATTTTACATTCAGTCCTCTGTACTAAATTTGACACTGAATTAATGAACACTTATTTATGAAAATATGACTGAAATACATGACCTAATGTGTGTTAATAGTGTATCATATTCATGTTTGAATAAAAAAGATCATTTTGCACACAAACTTTTTATTTTGTTTACCAGTATACCATTTCAATAAAATGTTTATCAACCAAAAAGGTTTGCAAAGCTTTTGATGAGATAAAAAAATTGAATTTAGCAGAAGTGCTGAGTAAGAAATAGTTTTCCCAGTTTTTCCGATAACCTGGCATGCCAAGAAAAAGAAAAAAGGCAAATAAAAAGGTCAACTTCACTTTTTAAATCCAATGAAGGTTATGAGTTTCAGTGTGTAGGATCTTTATGATGTCACTAATGAAAACCAATGCCGTGTGTGGATTGTATTTACATTTTTAGACAAATATTAGTTTTTAGATGAAGCCTAATCTTCCAAACTGCTCAAGTTATTTTTATTTAGATAGTTATTTATTTGAATAAATGACAGACAAGTAAAACTCAATGTCAATTGGTTCAAAGTAAAGCATGTAATTGGAGCTTACCTTTAAAGATGCATTTTATTACATTACACCCAAATTGATTAAAAGAAAAGAAAGCATTAAAAGAAAGCCACACACAAAAAAATTTATATAATTTTGCCTAATTGGTTCTACCATAGATTTGTATAGAAAACGTTATTATTCATAAATTCATAAATGATCAAACAAATCATAAAATGATTTAAAAAGCATAAAACAAATCCTCTTTCTTCTGAAATGTACCCTTTTCACGTTATTAAACAAGAAGTTACATGCTTAATATGCAAGCATTTTACTGTGTTATTGACAAATCATTATTTGATAGCAGAATATATAACATGTGGATCCACCATTTCACTCTGTCTCCTTGTCCTTTTGGTTTTCTTATTAGAGAATTGTAGTGCAGCGTAATTCACTGAATCAGACATTTCATCCTGTAAAGAAACAGAAGATATTGAGGCCTGCAATGTCAACATTAACTACAATGTGTATTAAAAGCTCCTCTATACACCAATCAGGCATATCATTATAACATTATAAGCAGTGAAGTGAATAACACTGATTATCTCTTCATCATGGAAACTGTTAGTTGTGGATGTATTAGGCAGTAAGTGAACATTTTGTCCTCAAAGTTGATGTGTTAGAAGCAGAATATAAAGCATGTAGTAAAAATGTTATGCCTGAACAATGGTCATAAAGCTAAGCCTAGTCGGTGTACATACAATGTCCTTCAACGAGAAAATAATTTTAATTGCAAATCCAATACTACATCATAGTACAGCTTAAAGCCGTGAATTTTCTTTAATCACATTTTACAACTGGTGAAAATCGTGTGTTTTGTTTAAATGTGTGTTCTCAGATTTACCTTATCTTTCCTAGTACTGTCACCTAAAGAGAAAACACATGATAAATGTAAATGTTTTAACGTTTTACTATGATATAATTAATTTTACAGTTAAAAAAACTAAGATGTTCTAACATTTCTACCATTCAACTTTACCTTTGAGCATTTTTCTGTGTTTCAGTATGTTGAAAATCAGGACACAGAGAAGAATTACTATCAGTGGGGCAAGTGTCATGGTCAGAATGAAGAACAGACCAGAAAAGACTAAAAATTCGCAAAGAGGAAAAATTGGTTAAAAAAAACAATAACCATAAATATTTACAGACATGTAAACATTATATTTATAGAAATACTGCACAAGCTTTTAGCCTGAATTTAGACAAACCTTTTGCTCTGTTCATATCATTGGAAAGGGTTTTATTACTTTCTGCAAAAAGGAAAACATTCATTTTACAACCATAGTCATTTCAATTAACATTACTCACTTTATATAAACGTACCTTCCACACGTAGAGAGGTCGAGTTCCCAAAGATGATTTGATCTAATCTAATGGAGCTGCAGTAGTACAGTCCTGTATCAGAGACGTTCACTGCAGTGATGGTGAGAGACGTGTTCTCACCCTGAACAGACATCAGGATGCCATTACTTTCAGTAAAAAAGTAACAGTTTTGTGAAGGAGCTGACGTTCTAATCTGTTTACACCCGAGGAGAAGTGGAACCGAATCATACGTGTGTTTAAACCAGAATATTTTATCTGTATGTTTCAGCTCATGTTTGCACCAAATAGTGACATCATCACCAACTTCTGCCTCTAAAATTGAAGAACACACAGTCTCTGAGAGTAAACCTGAAACACATAATAAATGTTTAATTCAAAACATAAAAATATCTGGCATATCTTTCTAAATAGTCTTTGTAAATAACTTCTTTTTAACCACAGTTTGTAATGAACACTGGATGCTGTGCAGTTTAAATAATGTTACTGTTTGTTTTTTATTACAGAGCACATTAACAGATTGTAATGCAATTAATAACTTTGCTGTCAAGTTTTATCATGCATGTAGTATATTCATACAAAATTCATGGCTAAGTGGTCATATTTGTTTCATGAATAAAACGATTAATAAGGTTAAGACTTACCAATGACGAGAGAAACGTTGTAAAATGAAGCATTGCAGTATTAGATGAGAGAGGAAGAGGAAACTGTCTGGCAGGCAAATCGGTGATGATTTATATATGTGGGGTGTGGTAAGTATATATTATACAGCAACATTTTGTTCACCTAAACTCAAAATTCCATTATTGTTTCACTAGCTGTAGCACCAATACTTTAAAGTTGTTAATCCAGAGCAACTAATTTATTTAGTTCAAACTGTAACAAATTTATATTTATTTTAAGAACGATGAAGCAAAGTTTCATTTTCATAAAGACTAGCTGAGAGGCACTGACGCTTTTCAGCAAATTCCCCGGTGTTGCACAAACTCTTTGTGTTGATTTCTGTGCAGCTGGACTGGTAAGGGGAAAAATGATTATTGCTAAAAACTGCCAGTTGGCTTGAATTTGTAAATTTGTGGTGATTCGTGTATATTCTTCCAGTTACTATTATTGTGCAAGGATGATTGTCTGCCATAGCATATATTTATAATGTAAAAAACATGCTTTTACATTATAAATATATAATCTGTAATCTGATCTCAGATCTCATATTTATTTAAAATTACACACTGCCAGGTTTCTCAATGCTAATTAGAATTAGAAAATCTAAAAGAGAATTGTGAATAAGCAAACTAAATACCAATTTTGACTTTTGTATAAAAAAAAACAATCTAAATTGCAATAATGGGGAATTTGTGTAATTTACATATATAATATATATATAATATATCTGTTACAGCTGATACTAAGACTGTTCAATTATAACTGCAAGGAAAACTACCAGATTTAAACATTTGGACTGGCAGTGTAAAGCCTAATGCTTATGTATAATTAAGCAAATGTTTATGACATATAACAGATCACTTACTTTAGGGGAGTATTTTTGTAACTGAGCTTTTAGTTTTTGTATTCACAATTGATAATTATAATTCATAATTTTTCAACAGCTAAGATCTACAGAGCTGGCAGGTTCATTTGTCATGTAGGCTATTTTTTAATTTAGAAAGGTCATGGTGTTGCAGTGTTGCTCTAAAGCATCTTCTAAACAGTAAATACTGAGATGATCTTGCTGTTTGTAAAACCAAGCAATACCTTGATAATAAAGTGCAAAACTGTGATTTTTTTTTTTTTTTTACATTTGGAGCATTTGGCAGACCCTATCCAGAGCAAATTACATTTTAAATAATTCATACAACTTAGCAGCTATGGGGTTAGGGGCCTTGCTCAGGGCCCCAGGAATGGCACCTTGGTGTGGCTAGGACCTGAACTTATGACCTTCAGTTCCAAAGTCGAATGCCTTAATCACTAAGCTACAACCTCCCCCACTAGCATATATACACGACTCAAGTAATAATTAATGCTTACAAAGAGAGATCACTACATCTCATAACTGAAATGTTGTCATTTGTTTCATACACCTTCAATGAATTAACAGTTTTACCTAGTTATCTAGCTCAATATACTTATTATTATATTATAATTCAATTGGCTTTCACATTTTCACCTTATCAGTTTATCAGGTCAGACTACTCAGGGGTCTGCTGTTTAGGGTAATTTGAGTTAATTTAAATCATTGATAAGTAGCCATTTTTAATGCCAATACACTTGTTACAAGGATCTTAGCCTTTATTTTTGTTTGGCACAAAGTAATGTCCATTTAAAGTGATTACATCTGCTTGTTTGGACCTCATTAAATCGCTGGTTATGATATAAGAAAGTCAATGGAAAATAAGGTTTGTTTGTGTGGTTTCACTGCAGCAAGTGGGGACGGGTGTTTTTTATAGCAGCACAATAAATGTAGCTGAGCATCAGGTTTGCGGTTGGAAAACATTAAAACCACAGTGTACATCTTTCTCTGAAATGGACAGATGCAGCTTTTGTTTGAACAAAAGTTTGTGTTTGGTTGGAGGGTCTGTTTGAATATTTTTAGATCTGTTTCTCATCCTGAAAAACAAAATAATTATTTATGGTCCAGGTGCTCCAAAACAACCCCAAACTTTTAACCTTTCACCTCCATGTGTGACTGTGGGGTGGAGGCAGTCTGGTAACATCTTCTCTCCTGTTCTCCATCTTACACAAGTTTTTTTGTTATAAAAAAAATGTCACATATGGACTCATTTGTCTACAAAATTTTCTTTAAGTCACTCATTATCCGATTGTTCTGTATTTTTGAAACAAAAGGGACATGCATGTGTCTCGCAAACCCTCACCCCATCCCCCCGTTGATAGATGAAATCTGCCACAGCTATCTGCACTCCTGGCTTGTATACCACACTGAACTTAAAAGATTTTGAAGATACCCTTTGAAGTCTGTAAAACGAAAGGGCACAAGATATGCTATAGTCCACTTGCCAAAGCACACATATCATTGGATTTGTCGTGTGTCTTTCATGTCTCAACTCATCTCAGGGAAGCCCTTGTATGTTAAAGGTGTCACTGCTAATTACTATACATAATATCATCATCTAAATAATCAGTATCAATAACACGCAGTGTGCAGGTGAAGGATTCCGTACATGGGTTGCTGGGACAGCCCTGGGGCTCCAAACAATTCAAAAGGAAGGGTCACTGAAAAAGCAAAGCATCGTCAAATATTCAAGCATTAGCTGTGGACACAGGAGACCGGCAAACTGGCAGGTGACGTGATAATTTGCGTCTGTATCGTCTTTTGTGCATTCACGGTTAGTGTCCACAAGAGAGAGAGAGGCAGCGAGGGAGGAGTGGTGAGTTGTGCTAAAATGTAAAAGCAAAGAGATCAAATAAAAAGGAACATTAACATTCTGCTTGTCTCTATGAGTTTTCCTCAACACTCTCAAACACTAGGGTTCAACAATCACAAATATTTCTGTTAAATCTAGTGTCAAATAAAAGTAAGCCATGCCTAAATCAATATGAGAAATCAGATATGCATCAAATTTAGACACCGTATTGACTTTTCTAATGTCATAGGCGAAAACTAAAGTGCTCTTCCTCTCATTTATGTTTTTCTTTTGTGCAGCAGCATCCTCCTGCAGACTCATATTCTTGAGTGCAGTGTGGGGCATGGCTGCAAGGAAGGACTTTGGCCATGGCCAGTGGCAAGCACTCTACTGCAGTCAGTCTTTACTCTCTTCCTCTGTGAGGCGTTTGGATGTTTGGCAATGGAAGAACTGGAGGCAGGATTGGTGCAACTGCAAACAAGGTATTGCTATTTTCACTGTTTGTTTTCACATTTCAGTGTTCATCCACACACATGCACAGAATTAGAGGTGGAAAGTAATGAATTACATTTATTTTCATGTTGCTGTATTCCAGTATTTTTTCATGTAATTCTATTTTTTAAAGTAATTTTTTTTTAATCTTTAATTTTACATTTATTTAAATATGATTTGTTTGATGTCTTGTACTTGGCTGACGCTTCGCAGAAGTTCTAACTCAGGTAGGTAGATGCAAAACGCAAGAATGGAGCAGAGAAAATCAAGATGTCAACGGGGAAAGATTGAAAAAGGGGAGAGAGCGGCGAAGTCAGGTAATCGCCCAGGTTTTTAAAAAAAGGTGTTTTATGTTCCATGTTTTATGTTATGATTCTGAAGCCCGTATGAAGCTGTTTTAAGTTCATGGCATAACATTTTATTTCTATCAGCTACTCCCCGTTTATCCACTGGAGGTTTTCACAGTATTTCCAAAAATCTTTTTCCATGTAATCGAGCAATAGACATGGAATAGCACCGATCTTTAGAAAATATGGGAATCACCAAACTGGTGAGATATAGCAAAGCCTTGAAAGAGCTTACTCTATAGAATCAGTTAACATTTACATTGTGAGTTTATGAAATAATATGATTATAATATCTCATAGTTATAATATCATTATAATAAATAATTATTAATAATTTGAGTCGGTTCATTTCAATGAATTGGAGAAACTCGTTTATAAAAGCAGCCTGAATGATTCACAAATAGAACTGATTTTCTTTTTAAGTTCAAATCAGTGATTCAGTAATACTGTCAATGTTTTAGCTGTGTGAGATCCTGCAATGTCTGTGTGTGAGAGACCACACAGTGGTGTTACTTACTTTAATGTATACAGTATGCGGAATTTCAGTTAATTTAAATGTTGTTCTTTATCATCTCTAATGAATGCACTATAATTATTATGCTTATTGATAATAATTGTTGTCACATGTAGCAAAAAGATTTGATAATTGGGGGATGGGGCTTTGGGGCCCAAAGTACAAATTAGCCAGGGGGCTCAGAAACCCTAGCAGCACCCTTGGATGTTGCATTAGATTTCTATTTCCACCTCAGCACAGGAACATGGCTACTCACTGAAGAAGAGAACACTCGTTAATAAAACTCAGTACAAGTGATTCCAACACTGTCTCGCGGCATTTTGTGATATAATGATAAACTTTAATCAATTAATTATTTTTCATGTCAGCACGACTGGTTCCGTCTTCATAGCAACGGAACAGGGGCGTGTTTAAAGGGGGGGGGGGGTCACTGGGTAGCACTTGCCACCCCAAAATATGCTGTGCCCCCCTTGTGCCCCCCCAACAGCACAGACTGATCAGATTATAAGATCTGTGGTGCGGGAGCAATTCATATCTCACGCGCTGATATCATACGCTAATTGGCTGTGTAACACCGCTTGAAGTAGAACACACACTACTCACTGTCTGGTTCACTGTCAATTATTTCCCATATATTTAGGATGCTATTGGATAATAGTGCTGTCAGTTTTACTGCTCAAACAGGAGAAGCATGACCCCACAGCTATTTTAATATAATATATAAATATGTTAATGTATGTTAGAAAAACAATTGTGGCGGTCCAACCTCTGACAGCACCTCCTGACACAATCTCACCTACAACTCCACAACTACACTGCTTTACATGTACAGGACAGGAAGAGCTGTATAATGTTATTATCAAAGCTAAATCAACAACATGTCAGTTAGATCCCATTCCTACTAAATTACTGAAGGAAGTGTTATATACAGTTGGTGAGCCTCTTCTTAATATTATTAACTCCTCACTATCTTTAGGTCACGTCCCTAAATCCCTCAAGTTAGCAGTTATTAAGCCTCTCATTAAAAAACCTAATCTGGATCCAAACACGCTATCGAACTACAGACCCATTTCAAATCTCCCATTTATGTCTAACGCAAAAGTAATATAACGCTGTAATTATTTTTTTTTTTTTTTTTTGGGGAGTAACTCAATATTGTAATGAATTACTTTTAAAAGTAACGTTGCCCAACACTGTCAATGGTTAGGGTTATACAGTAATTAATGTGTGTCTCTAATTAACGCAGTCTCCTTCATTAACCGGGAGAATATATTTACATTGACTGGAAGGAACCACATCATAATGAGTGAAATACTTGAACTAAATTGAGTGTAGAAGTGAGTGATGAAACTCACATAAGCAATGCAGCATTTAAAACACACATACAAACACACACACACACACACACACACACACACACACACAGACACAGGAGTCCTCTACATGTTGTATTGAACCGGTGCTTGTGCGCACATAATATATAAGAGCCTCGACTGCCCCCTATTTATCAACCACCGTAATTTCATTTAATCACTCCCAGAAAACGTAGACTAACCTACAAATCTTATTTGTTAAATGTAAAATATAAATCTATCAAAATCATAAACCTTTGTATTCCACAGCACGCCTATATGCCTAAATATTATACAATTAAATAATTGTAATAATTTTATGAGAAAAATATATTTTTGTTCCTTGTTGAAAGCATCTAAACAGGAGTCAGGTTGTAAAAAACTGTTTTTACACAGTATCAATGCAGCAGTTCACATAAAATGTTTGAACGAGATTTTGGTTTTAACTCACAAATCTACAGAGATAAAGAAATTAAGATATTAAAATTCATAAATAATTATAATTAATATGAAAAAATGACAGAAAAAAATTGCACATTTAAAAAAGAACAGTACACTTAAAGGCAAGGCAGCAGCTGATTTAAAGTAAAGTACTGTAGTTTAACTGTGCAAATCAAACTCAGCTGTGTTAGGGGTTACAAAAAGGTTTACCCACACCTGAATGCAAGCATACAAATTTTATCAACAAAAATTGTCATTTTTTAAATAAATTTTGAATGGTATTATCTTATTGTATATGTTTTTTTAATTGTTTTGTTTGTTTTTTACATTAATAATAATTACAAAGTAAAATACAGGAAAATACAAAGACCTTTTATTTTTGTTAAATATAAGCCAAGCGACTTTGTCCTTGTACTATTTTATTGTTGATGTTGCGTATATTTATTTATTTTCTATTAAGATTTAGCTAATGTTGAATCAACCTATTTTTGCTCCAATCATAGGAAAGATGACGTAAAAATCAATGCAAACAGTCAAGGCGATCACCTTCCTCAATGTAATGCAGCTACCTCTATTTGTTGAACCAGTTTACATTGAATGAACGAGACTCTTTTCCCAACTGCCTCCCTGAATAACTAAAGTTGGAACATTGGTGAGGTCACGGGACACGTTTTGCTTATTGTCATTGTAGGCATAAGCATTTTTTTTTTTCAATTAATATAATGAATTTTTAAGTTATTAAAATTCGTAATTTTTGTTACAAAATTTGAATGATTTATTTTTAACACCGCACCCCATGCACCACCATTTTGTCTTGTGCCCCGAGACAGGGGGCGCTGCAGCACCCCTACCTCATGGGACTTGTGATCAAGATTCACAAGAGGGCGTCAATATTTACAGTTTTTTTGGATTGCTTAAGCACGATTTTCAAAACAGGGCCCGTGTTTTCAAAACACTACACACAATTAGCACAACCACACACCAAATTAGCAAAACACTACAGATCCTTTGCATAATTAAACACTCTTGTAAAAACTATACACTTCTGTGTAAAAACCACACTTTGTTACCATATAAAAACACACATGTTTCACATTACTATACTCTGTCTGCATGAGTTACACTCTGCTGTGATAAACCTAAAACACTTTTAGCACTTCTACTTCCCTATGATTAGAGAAGGCTTCTATCAATAAAGTACAAATATAATGTAAATTCACCAAACACTACACAAGACCAATGTTGCAGACTGAAGAAACTCATCTGTTAACATGCCCAAAATGTTGACATGGAGATTCATAATACTGTAACAAAACGTCACTTTACGTATTTTACTGTAAGTTCACTGTAAAAAAACCCCCCAAAAAACTAGACATTGTCTCTTCGCCTAGCAGGATCTGGCCAGAGAATTTCATCAATAGCAAGACACCTTGAAAGGTTGTCTTGAAGACACCTTGGAAAGGAACGTCTTGAATGACAAATCCATCCTTGCATTGCTGCTACCTCCATCTGGTCACAGGCCTCCTACATGGCTTGGATGAGGGGTACCTCAGCCTGGAGACGGAGATCATATACCTTCCACCGTCATGCCGAGAAAAACTCTTCTATAGGGTTGAGAAATGGAGAGTATGTTGATGTTGCTGAAACCAGTTCTGAACCAGAGCAGAGCAGTGGAAAGACACATTGTCCCAGACAACAATGTATTGCATATGATCGATTTGATTTGCTGCTGTTATGTTGTGCAATTGGTCCAAAAATGTAAGTATAAGTGCTGTGTTGTAAGGGCCCATATGGTCATGGCGGTGGAGGACCCCATTCTGTGTAATGGCTGCACAGAGTGTTATATTACCCCCACGTTGCCCTGGGACATTGACTTTAGCCCTGTGGCCAATGATGTTTCTTCCCCTCCTTCGTGTTCTCGACAGGTTGAACCCAGCCTCATCCACATAAATGAACCCATGCTGGATCTTCTCTCCATCCATTTGTAAAACTCTCTGAAGAACAGTGTCATGCAACATTGTGTAGTATACAATAGTTCAGTAATTTCACAGGAAAAGGTAACAGAAGTGCTGATAGTTCATATAATACAGTACAGTGAGCAGTTACTGAAACCGTGCAGATGTTTTTGATATGATGATATTTTTACAATACCTATTTTCCAGTCGAAATATTCTTAGATTTGGCTGTATTTGCAGTCCAGCCCCCCTCAGCATCAGGCCGTGGTTGACAACGTGGTCAACCAGTGTTGTGCGGATCTCATTTGTCAGATTCGGTCCTCTTTGAGCACCTACTTGTCTTCCTCTTACTCTTCCTCTACCTCCAGCATGGTCTCCATCTCTTCCTCTTCCTCTGTTGATTCCTCCTCTGTTGACTCCTCATCCTCCCCTTCCTCCTCCTCCTCCTCCTCCTTGTCCCCCTCCTTGTTCTCCTCCTCGTCTTACTCTTTCTCTGACTCCTACCCTTGTGCTTGAAGATCGGTGAACTCACCTGCTGCTTTTATAGTGCTTATACACCTGATTGGTGTGTCTGTAATTAACAAACAAGTGTTTGCACACCTGATGACTGTGTTGAACCAATTGGTTGGACGGTGCAGTAATTTGACAGTCAGTGTTTTGGTATTGCAAGGAAGTGACTTCATGATAGATTTTTGTGTAATGTATGTTAAGTGTGTTTAGTGTTTTGCAAATCACACAAGTGCAACAAGTGTGAGGTTTGACATTGTGCTTATAGTTGTGCAAATATGGGCTGATGTTTTGCCTCTTGAGTGTAAGGTTTTGCTAATAGTGTACTACTTTTAATTTTAGTGTGTAAGCAATCCAAAAAAACTGTAAGATGTAAAGAAAATCTGTATAGAATAATTGATCAAAATTCCACCTGATCACTGCGAGCGATTAGTTTGTTCATACAGGAAGTGTCTTGTAGCTGGCACTACAAGCAAAAGCTCTTCCATCAGGTATTAAACAAAATTTTATTTCAGTTAGTGAGTTCAATACTTTCCCCCTGTGTCATTTCACTTTATACAATATAATATTGCTTTAACTAATCAGATTTGGCAACATCTAGCAATCGTACAATAATATCTGCATTTTCAAGTCCTATATTCATGTTGATTTAATAGCTGTTTTTTTATTATTATTCCACAATGACTGACAGATAAGAAATTGATTTGGTTGCAGAAACATTTACAAGGCCATTTTCAAGATGGACTTTTCAAGAAAATCTGGACATTGTGAGGAAAGGTCGACCAAAACTATTAAAAAGAGTTAAGCTTTTTTGTTGTTGCTGAATTGTGTTTATTGGGTTTACTAACAGTATTCACTCTCACTGTATGAGATTCCTGTCTGTGATGCATCACTGAAGTGTGAAATTAATGACCCCTCCACTTTTCTATTGTAATAATGTCTGGTCAAAAACATGTATACATATTCGTGACCTTTCAATTTGTTTAATCTCATTATTTGACCCATTTCTGCATATTCTTTAGACATTGCACTTAAAATCATACTAAGATTTTGGGTTATTCTTGTGGTGTCCTGCCTTCTACAGCTCCTCTCCTCACTGCTCTTTCCTTAGTTATTTAACCAAGTAAAACATGCAACCCAGCCATTAGTGTTGCACAAGTCAGGTCACTCTTAATGCCGGTCTCAAGCTCGGATAAATGGGAGGGTTGTGTTAGGAAGGACATCCAGTGTAAAACATGTGCCAAATTAAATATGCAGATCACAAATCAGAAATTGGGCTACTGTTGGGTGAAGGTGGAGAAGGAGAGGAGGAAGACGTCTACAGAGACGGCAGGGAAAGGAGAAGTGTAGGAGAGTGGAGGTACAGGTTGGTACTTTGAATGTTGGTACTATGACTGGTAAAGGCAGAGAGGAGCTGATATGATGGAGAGGAGGTTGTTCAACAAGATTTTGGAAGGTGAGAAGATGCCTGAGGAATGGAGAAGGAGTGTGCTGGTACTGATCTTTAAGCATAAGGGAAATGTGCAGACCTGCAGTAAATACAGGGGAATTAAGTTGATCAGTCACACCATGAAGTTATGGGAAAGAGTAGTGGAAGCCAGGCTGAGAGAAGAGGTGACCATCTGTGAGCAGCAGTATGGTTTCATGCTGAGAAAGAGCACCACAGATGCATTATTTGCTTTGAGAATTTTGATGGAGAAGGTCAGAAGGAGTTGCATTGTGTGTTTGTGGATTTAGAGAAAGCGTACGACAGGGTAGAGAGTCGTGGTATTGTATGAGGAAGTCAGGTTTGTCAGAGAAGTATGTGAGGGTGGAGCAGGACATGTATGAGGACAGTGTGACGGCAGTGAAGTGTGCAGTAGGAATGACAGACTGGTTCAAGGTGGAGGTTGGACTGCATCAAGGATCGACTCTGAGCCCTTTCCTGTTTGCAGTGGTGATTTTGAGTCCTTAACTCTGTGTTTTTCTGTCATGTAGCGTTATGTTGTTTTTTGTAGCACCAGGGTTCTGGAGGAACGTCGTTTCATTTCACTGTGTACTGCGTCAGCTATATATAGTTGAAATGACAATAAAAGCTTCTTGAAAGAAGAAGAAGAAGAACCAAGTAAAACATTCATGTTACCATACAGTGCCTAAAGTTTAATTGTCCAACTTTTCACATATTCACCTTATAACACACACAAAAACAATAACAATTTAATGAGTCAATCCTATTGAAAACTACAAGATTTAGAGACTGAACAGAAATCAGACTCTGACCAATCAGAATTAAGGAATCACTTGCGTCATTATTGTTGTAAAAGAGCTAAGGAGTGGCAGTTTAATTTTGAAAGTTATGCTAGAAAAAAAAGTAATTCTGAACTATAATTTATGATGTATAATTACTGATAACAGGCAGCATTAAGCGCCACAGCAAACCTGAACAGTACCGAAGCTCCTGTAAAGGTTTTACATCTCACTTCAATCTATACAAGTAATATTACATGTAACCTTCTATCAGTTTCTCCATGCAGTGCACTTATAAGTAAAATAGTTTCATTCTGTGTGTGCATGTGTGTATATCTCAGAGATAAAAAGAGTAAATGTGGAACTGCTAGTAAAAAACATGTCCTGAAAAGAACAAATATATGAAATATTAATCAGAGTAATGAAAAATAAATGTTTACATACCTGTGACACTTTTAACACACTGTATTTACCAGGTGTGTATATAAAATAAAAGTCTGCAGAAATCAATTACAGCAAGCAAAAATACACGAGTAGTAACAGCAGATTCACAATAAAATATGCTCCATTTATACACAGAACATCGCATCAAACTCGAATGCAGATTGGCAGATAGAATGTGCCTTGAGAAATGTGCCACTGAGGGTTGGTCACCATTGGGGAAACAATGATATATGAAGCAATCCAAAGTCTATAAGTGCAAACAATTATAATTATAATAATATATAATGAATATAATAATTATAAATGGAAAAGTGTGTGTGTGTGTGTGTGTGTGTGTGTATGATCCTCCTCTTCCTCTCCTCCTCTCCTAGAAAAACAGACAGACAGAAAGAGGATGAGTTTTGAGGAGAGATTTAATATGAACACAGACGTTTCTGCTGGATTTTCCCTCCACACACAGATTAATATTCCAGATTACAGTGTAAACATCATCATGTCTTACTCTCTCACTGCAGCAGGATCACACACTCTCACACTTTAGGAGTTATTGGAGGAAGAATCTCCATCAGAGGCTGTAAAACATTCAAATCATCACAAAGTGAAATCAAAACACTGCAGCACATAAACACTGTAGTGGATTTAAACATCATTTATGGATCATAAAGTTTCACTCACAGGCTCTGGATGGAACAGGAACATGTTTGAATCCTGAAACACAGATGATGAACACACATATTAATATCAATATCAGATTGTTGTTGTGTCTAATTTATTAATTAAAAAGATGTGGAATATTCATTAAATAAACTTTTAAGAATTAAAGTGTAAATCTGTTCTCTGAAAACGTTTTCCTTTCTCCACTCACCAGAGTTCTTCTTCTTCCAGACCACAATTCCAGCCACAACAGCAACAAGAACAACGAGAGCTACGACCACACCAACGATGATCCCAATCAGTCCTCCATCTGATCCTCCATCTGTTAAATCATCACAGAGTGTTTATTATCTGCTGCATCAGTAAATCAGTGTTCACTCTGTAAATGTGTAGATTTATAGGAAAGTGTTTCTCCGACCTCTCAGGATTCGCTCTCGCTCACAGGCAGCACTAAATCCTTCTCCAAGCTGCTGTGCTCAATCACACAGGTGTAGGTGTGTTTCTGCAGCTCCTCAGCTGAGACTTTCAGAATGCTCCTCTTCTGGAAGCTTCCATCCTGGTTGGGTAACGTCTCTCTGAGCTCCACATCTTCATACACGTCCTCTCCGTCCTTCTTCCAGAAGATCATCACTGCTTTAGGAAGAAACCTGTAGCATGACACACCACCTCTGGAGAAGACGAGTGTTTCTGGAACACAGATGCTGCAGGACGATCTGCAGAGACATAAATATTTATTCACCATTATTTTTGTAATTATAAATCACACACACACACACACACACACACACACACACACACACACACACACACACACACACACACACACAGTAATTCTCATGAACATATTGGTTGTAATCTGCACTTCACTAAAATCCTGGTTAAGTTTCTATCAGAAGTGAAGCTGAAACTAATAATCAATATAATTGATAATGAAATTATTGATCAGTGAATGTGGTTATTGATTGGATGTGGATATTGATTGGATGTGGTTATTGATTGGATGTGGATATTGATTGGATGTGGTTATTGATTGGATGTGGTTATTGATTGGATGTGGTTATTGATTGGATGTGGTTATTGGATATTGATCAGTGAATGTGGTTATTGATTGGATGTGGTTATTGATTGTATGTGTTGTTATTGATTGGATGTGGTTATTGATTGGATGTGGTTATTGGATATTGATCAGTTTGGCTGCTCAGAGTTCAGTGTGATGTAAAATAACAGGAAATGGTGGAGAGTTCGGGGGTCAACCAGCAGCAGGAAAAGAAAACACAGTGTTGTGAGGGATGAAGGTGGAACATCAGCACGGGGAGTAAAAACTCTAGAATCCTCATCATGTGTAAATGGTGTAGTTTAATGAAGTGATATTGTGTAAAGTGTGTGTTTGTAACTTCAGGAAAGTCGCACTGGATCTGTTCCGTCATCACTCGCGATCATCAGGTCACATGATCAGTTCACTCACAACATCGTGATCATTCAATTAAACACCAAATCTAAAAGCAGCAAATAACAGCAGCAGTAAAGCAGCACTTTTACTTGTATATATAAACATATGCAAATCATTTCATTATTAATTATTAAAAGTTATTAATTATATATTCTAAATAAAATTTTTAAAAATAAACGAAATGTCGTATTATTATTATTATGTTGTATTATATTTTATGTTGATTTTTTAAGTTTGATTGTTAATTTGTCGTCTGTATTTATCATTAAAAACAATACAAATGTTGATTTACACAAATCTCTTCATCTTTTATACTCAAATGCTGTTTTATATTTTTGTTTGTTTACAGAATTAAAGAAACTCAGCAGAAGTGAACAAAGCAGGAATTCCCTCATTCACTCAACAAGCAGATACTTTACGCTTTAAAATATCAAAATTAAAGATTAATCTCAATATGAGACTTTTACATTTTAAACTACACTTTTATATAGAAACACCCTGAATGAAGGTTTATACAGTTATAATAATAAAAAGCAAAACATCTAATGATAAAAAAGTAATTTGTTTTATCTGACTAATTGAAAAATAATAATGTGATGAATTGATTATTAATATAATCACTGGCTGCAGCTCTGAGCAGAATTGTCTCCATTTTACTGATGTATTTTGGAGATTTCTGTAATAAATATAATGAATTATAAGTCAGTAAAGTTATAAAGTGTGTAATGTGTGTTTACACTTTATAACTACTGAATAGATTTTATTTTACATTAATGAACTCAATGAGCTTCACAGTACTGTGACATGAGAAAAAGGGCGGAGCTTCCAGAAGTCACATGAAAATTATCTGTTTGTGTGTGTGTGTGTGTGTGTGTGTGTGTGTGTGTGTGTGTGTGTGAGAGAGAGAGAGAGAGAGAGAGAGAGAACGAGTGTGAGTGTATATATATAAAAGAATAAAATTAGCTGTGCTTGATAGTGTGCTAATGCTATGCTAACTAACGACGTGTGTGTGTGTGTGTGTGTGTGTGTGTGTGTGTGTGTGTGTGAGAGAGAGAGAGAGAGAGAGAGAGAAAGTGTTTGTGTGTGTGTGTGTGACAGAGAGAGAGAGAGTGTGTGTGAGAGAGAGAGAGAGAGTGTGTGTGTGTGTGTGTGTGAGAGAGAGAGAGAGAGAGAGAGAGAGAGTGTGTGTGTGTGTGTGTGTGTGTGTGTGTGTGTGTGTGAGAGAGAGAGAGAGAGAGAGAGAGAGAGAGAGAGAGAGAGAGAGAGAGAGAGAGTGTGTGTGTGTGTGTGTGTGTGTGTGTGTGTGTGTGTGTGTGTGTGTGTGTGTGTGTGTGTGTGTGATGCAGGAACACACGTTACCTTCCTCTCCAGAGTGTGTTTGCCGTAAGTCAGGTATTTCTGTAGCCACTCAGGACAGATGTTCTTCAGGTAATTCTCCTCATTCTTATTAAAGCCAGTATTTGGATCCCACTTGTTCTTGGTGGTCACAGACTCACATGTGGTAGCGACCCAACTCAGAGTGTTCAGATCAAAACTGATAAAATCTTCTCCATCATAACCGTACTGCTCATATCCTCTAACAGTGCCGTCATCATCAACCTCACAGCCGTACATCTTCTGTACTGTGTGAACTCCTGCACACACACACACACACACACACACACACACACACACACAGAGTAATTAGCATAGCGTTAGCTTATTCTATCAAACACTTTATATTGAAGGTTTTGCTGCAATGTACGAGTGCTGGCAACCTCTTCGAAAACAGTCACTTTCTCTGAAGTTCCCCTTTCATTAAGTGGGACTGAGTGAGAAACATAGTGTCTTTTAGAAGATTTACATCCATGATCCTGAAGTAAGAAGAAGAAAAAGAAGAAACCAGGACTTGAATATACATTAACTTTCACAATGGATGGATTTGATTAATATAATCTGTGTCTGGATTAGATGTTTGGTTGTGGACAAGCAGAGCACGTTATGAGCGTGTGTCCATGTCAGAAAAGAAAAGAAAAAATGATGGAGAGATCCAGAATAGAAAATGACAAACCAGAACAATGTTGCAATAAATAAACTACAACCAATGAGATCTTCCCACTCCTGGAGAGAACAGAGGCAAATACCACATCAACCTTCTCCTCACACCCTTCATGCCAAAACTGCTTATTCTGATAAACAATGACGGAAGTGAAACGTCTGAATCTTTTCTCACGTCTGCGTTCGACTACATGCTGCTTCTTCACATCCTCTGTGTCGTGGGAGATTGCGTAAACCTGATTTAATTAAAATAAATTAAAGTTCTACACAATGATGTTAAAAGTGTGTTAAAAGTGAACGGAGGCTTAAACACTCTTGAGAAGGCCACAGGAGAGTGAGATGATGCTCACCATCAGAGATGCTACATGCTAAAGCTACTGAACTCCTGCTTCACACACTGAGAAATGAACTGAGAGGAAAAACATCTCGTCTTTGGGCGTATGCTGGTGACATCGTCCTGATGATGAACAAACACGGTGAGGAACATCATTAACATGACTGCTGAATGACCATGAGAAAAATCTCTTCTACAAAAGTCAACTGGAGAAAAAGAAACTGGAAAGTGGTGAAGAAACACACCAACACTCCCAGAAAGACGTGTCTGGACAAGAGAAGGTTTAAATACCTAAACGTGTACCAAGATAACAAATCCTTCATCCAAAAGAACTGGGAAGGAACCACTGAACAGATAACAGGACTTGTGGAAAATGGTTCTGTTTCAGAATGTCATGTAGAAGGTCGTGTACTGATTATTAATGATCCAGCAGTCTCCTCTCTGTGGTAGAACATCACCCGTGTCCACCTGAAACTAGAGCTGGGAGAAGAAATCCAAGTGATACTAGTGGACTTGTTCTGGGACAAACTGCACTGGTTACCGTGAAGCTTCTCTATGTTCCTCAAGAAGATGTTGGTCAGGGTTTAGTGCACCTACAGAGCAGGATCACTGCATTTCATCTCAACTTTCTACACAAGTTCCTGGAGCTCAACCTGCTTCAGCTGGAACACAGTCACCAGTGTGATTCTAAAGACTCTGGAACATCTAAAACTGAAAAAACTTTATTTCTGATGGACCCAAAAAGACTTGATGTCTCGTGTCTCCAGATTTTGAAAAGACTTTGATAAAAATCAAATGCTGCTTCCCTCTGCTGGCTGCTGGAGGAACCACTGATCCATAGAACACGTCTAGACGTAAACCCTTCTTAAATCTGGAGTAATCACATTCAGTCAGCTGGTGAACATTGCTGAACCAACCTTCTAAAATGTGCGTATGTTTATTTGTAAGTGTGTGTTTACGTCTCCACTCTGTGTGTGTGTGTGTGTGTGTGTGTGTGTGTGTAATCTTTTTTATTCTGTTTTATTCTCTCACAAATTTTAATCATCTGATATTAAATATCTGATATTAAACTTTATATTTATATAAATCTATATTTATTTATTTATTTTCTATTTGTAAATAAAGTTTAAATAAACAGTGATGATAATGATGACTTTTTTTTCCAGGTTTTAACTTTTATAAGGAAAAAATATATTCTTCATATTTTTTATAAACTGCCACAATGTGAATATATGTGTGTGTGTGTGTGTGTGTGTGTGTGTGTGTGTGTGTGTGTGAGAACAGAAAGTGCTTTGAAGAAAAGTTTGAGCTGAAACAGTGAAACTGCAGCACTGATCAGACTGAAACACACCTGGAGCTGATCTGATTTATTTTAATTAATTAATTAATTAATTTGTTTATTTATTTATCACTTCTAAAGTTTATATTTAGTGTTTATTAGTGAAAATGTATTTAGTTTGTTTTCCTAGATTATTAAATACAAATGTGAGATAAAAGGAAGTTTTTCCTTTTTCTTATCAGTCTTCAAATTTAAACAGAACAAAACAACTACAGTAAAACCTTTACATCTTTTACTGTACTTCTGAAATCTAAACTGTTCGTGTGTGTGTGTGTGTGTGTGTGTGTGTACCTGTAGTCTGATTGAAGCGCTGCATTAGAATTGCCACGTTGACTTTGAAGCTCTCCTGATGCATCTGCATAATCTGTGTCTGTCTGTTCCAGTAATCTTCTCCCTCATTGTTTTGGATCCACTCTGTCTTTGTGATCATTTTCCTGATGTTACTGTCGTAATATTCAATCTGCTGTCCATCCACCTGACCAACAACAGTGAACTCTGGGAAATGTATTCCTGGTGTAACTGCAGTGTAGACGTACTGCAGAGAGTGTTTCACTGTCAAATAATAAACACACACATTAACACACTAATACAACACACACACACACACACACACACACACACACACACACACACACACACACACCCCGGCGTTTCCAATAGCTCAAGTCGTCTCCTCTCCAAGGAAAATACACTGAATAAAGCCTTATTATATCTTTACATACTCTTTTATTATGTTTTTATACAAGATTTGTTATTTAGAAATGTATTTTCCAATTTAATAACATAAAACATAAAAACGGGGTCATTTTGAGGGTTGGAACGGATTAATGCCATTTTAAGTATTTTAATATGAAAACTGATTTGATGTGCGAGCAAATTGAGATATGAGCTCGTCCACGGAACCAATTAAACTCGTAGGTCAAGGTACCACTGTATTTCTCTGGGGAGTTTATCTTTTGTCATTGTCATGCGCCACCGGTGAAAGTTTTTCTCCTGATGCCGTGCAGCTCAGAACACAGGTGAAGTGCGTTTTTTTCGTTTCCGTTCGGACATTTTATTGGTCTAATGTTATGGGGTTCAGTTTTTTGGCTTGAAGTTTGTGAAACCGGGAAAAACCCAGAAAAATCCATAAATTAACCGCTTCATTGTTTAAGCCGGGTTCAAAACATGGGGAAAAAAGTAGCGACTTATAGTCCGAAAAATACAGTCTTACACTTACACTCTCTCACTCTACACACACTCTGCTTTTATTGTGAAGTCTTTTATTAATGATTTTAATCCTATAATCATCTGATACAAAAACACATCACTGTACATTCATCACTTTATTATTATTGTACTCTGAGAAACATCTATAAATCATATAATAATAATAATAATAATCTTCTTCTTCTTTGGCTTCTCCCATTAGTGGTCTCCACAGCGGATCATCCGTCTCCATACCACCATGTCCTCTACATCTGCCTCTTTCACACCAACTACCTGCATGTCTTCCCTCACCAAGTCGATGAACCTCCTCTTTTCCTCCTTCCTGGTGTCTCCATCCTCAGCATTCTTCTACCAGTATAACTCATGTCCCTCCTCTACACATGTTCAAACCATCTCAAAACATCCTACATGTGCTGTCCTCTAATAAACTCATTTCTAATCCTGTCCATCGTCGTCACTCCCAACAAACATCTCAACATCTTCAGCTCTGCTACCTCCAGCTCCACCTCCTGTCTTTTACTCAATGCCACTGTCTCTAAACCATACAACATCTCAGGTCTCACCACAGTCCTATAAACTTTCCCTTTACAGATACTCTTCTATCACAAATCACTCCTGCTATCACTCTTCCCCACCCACTCCACCCTGCCTGCACTCTTTCTTTACTTTCATTACTTTGCACTGTTGACCCCAGGTACCTGAACTCCTCCACCTTCTCCACCTCTTCTCCCTGCAACCGCACCACTCCACTGCCCTCCTCTCATTCACACACATGTACTCTGTCTTACTCCTACTGACTTTCATTCCCCTTCTCTCCAGCGCATATCTCCACCTCTCCAGGCTCTTCTCAACCTGCTCTCTACTCTCACCACAAATCACAATATCATCCACAAAATCATAGTCCAGGAGACTCCTGTCTGACCTCGTCCGTCAACCTGTCCATCACCACTGCAAACAGGAAAGGGCTCAGGGCCCATCCTTGATGCAGTCCAACCTTCACCTTGAACCAGTCTGTTGTTCCTACTGCACACTTCACTGCTGTCACACTGTCCTCATACATGTCCTGCACCACCCTCACATACTTCTCTGACACACCTGACTTCCTCATACAATACCACAACTCCTCTCTCCACCCTGTCGTACGCTTTCTAAATCCACAAACACACAATGCAACTCCTTCTGTCCTTCTCTATACTTCTACATCAACATTCTCAAAGCAAATAATAATCTGTGGTGCTCTTCCTCAGAATGAAACCATACTGTTGCTCACAGATGGTCACCTCTTCTCTCAGCCTGGCTTCCACTACTCTTTCCCATAACTTCATGGTGTGACTGATCAACTTAATTCCCCTGTAGTTACTGCAGGTCTGCACATCTCCTTATTCTTAAAGATCAGTACCAGCAAACTCCTTCTCCATTCCTCAGACATCTTCTCACCTTCCAAAATCCTGTTATACAATCTGGTTAAAAACTCCACTGCATCGCTCCTAAACATCTCCACGCCTCTACCGGTATGTCATCTGGTCCAACCGACTTTCCACTCTTCATCCTCTTAATCGCTGCTCTCACTTCCTCCTTACTAATCCTATCTACATCCTGCTTCACCAACTCCACATCCTCCAACCTTCTCTCTGTGATTTTCCTCATTCATCAGCTGCTCAAAATACTCCTCCACCTTCTCAACACACTCTCCTCACTAGTCAACACATTTCCCTCTCCATCCTTTATTGCTCTAACTTGCAGTACATCCTTCCCAGCTCGGTCCCTCTGCCTGGACAATCACTACAAATCTTTTTCTCCTTCCTTAGTGTCCAACCTCTTATACAGCTCCTCTTATGCCTTTTCCTTGGCTTTCGCCACATCCCTCTTTACCTGCTGCTGCATCTCCTTGTTCTCCTGCTTACTTTTCTTATCACTCTGTCTATCCCACTTCTGTTTCTCCAACCTCTTTCTCCTTATGCTCTCCTGCACTTCCTCATTCCACCACCATGTCTCCTTGTCTTGCTTTCTATTTCCAGATGTCACACCAAGTACTTTTCTAGCTGCCTCCCTCATCACTCCTGCAGTAGTTCCCCAATCATCCAGCACCTCTTTACCACCACCAAGCCCCTGTCTGACCTCTTCCCTGAACCTCACACTACACTCTTCCTCCTTCAGTTTCCACCATCTTATTCTTCTTTCAGTCCTCACTCTCCTCCTCTTCTTCTTCACCGCCAAAACCATCCTACAGACCACCATCCGATGCTGTCTAGCTACACTGTCCCCTGCCAACACCTTACAGTCTCCAATCTCCTTCAGGTTGCATCTCCTGCATAGTACATAGTCCACCTGTGTGCACCTTCCTCCACTCTTATCGTCACCCTATGATCATCCTTCTTCTCAAAATACGTGTTCACCACTGCCATTTCCATCCTTTTTGTGAAATCTACCACCATCTGCCCTTCCACATTCCTCTCCTTAAGGCCATACCTACCATCACCTTCTCATCACCTCTGTTCCCTTCACCTACATGCACATTAAAGTCTGCCCCAATCACCAATCTTTCATTTCTAGGTTCACCTTCTACCACTTCATCTAATCTTTCCTTTTCCTCCATCTCACAACCCACTTGTGGAGCAGAAGCACTGATGACATTTATCATCATCCCTTCAACTCCCAGCTTCACGTACATCACTCTATCAGAAACTCTCTTCACCTCCACTACACTCTTACTGTACTCTTCCTTCAGAATCCCCCTACACTATTTCTCTTTCCATCCACACCATGATAAAACAGTTTAAACACCTCCAATGTTCCTGCTCTTACTCCCTTTCCACTTGGTCTCCTGAACACTCAGCATCTCTACCTTTCTCCTCTCCATCATATCAGCTCCCTCTCTCCCTTTACCAGTCATAGTACCAACATTTAAGCCAACAGTAGCCCAATTTACACCGGTACCCTGTCAGCTAACGATACCTGTGGCGGTCGTTGTTAACCCGGCCTCGACCGATCCGCTATAATAATAATAATAAATCTGTGAAGCCTGACATCAGATTATTAACAGAAAAGTATATATTTTGGAAACTGAAGTGTTTACTGGTCTTTAAAATAAATTAAAAATCACAATAAATTACCAAATACAAATGTGATTTTTCTTTTGTATGATATTTGAATTTACTGACCACAACAATTGTTATTTTATTACAAAAACAAAGATGGCTTATTGTATTTGAAATGTTCACTCTTCATCTTCATCATCACCCTCCTCATCATCATCATCTTCCTCTATCTGCTCTAAATCACTTAAATTTCCATCCATAAACATACCAATCACAATTTAACAGTTTATTTACATCTGAAAATATACAGAAATAATAATCGTGAATTCTGAATTTATTCTCTGAATTAGTAAAATAACATTTAGATTATAATATTTATTTATTTATTTATTTATTTTACTGAAAAGACAAATATTTACAAACTACAATATCAGATTGGATGCACAAATATCACAAATATTTCATTTCAACTGGTATCGAATCAGTTAAAAATAATTTTAAGATGATCATTTACTGATTTTTACGGAAACATGGCTCAACAACAACATTCCCAGCAGCGCCATTGAGCTCGGGTGTCCCAGTGTTTTTCGGGCGGACAGGACGGCAGAGGACTCTAATAAGCGCAGAGGTGGAGGTCTGTGCATGGACTCTACTGTTACTGAAAGTCCTCACTCTGTTCATTTAGAGTATTTGATGATTAAGTGCAGAAGCTTTTATTTACCGAGATAATTCTCAGCCATTGTTGTGACTGCAGTGTACATTTCGCCAGATGCTAATGCTAAGCTAGCTATGGAGGAACTGCATGCAGCTATCAGCAAACAGCAGTCTGCACATCCTGAAGGAGCTATCATTGTTGCTGGAGATTTCAACCACTCCAACCTGAGATCTGTTTTTCAAAAATTTCACCGCAATGTCTCCTGCTCCACCAGAGGGGACAAAACACTGGACCAGGTGTACACAAACATACCCCTCCTCCACTTGGGTCAGTCTGATCACCTCTCTTTGTTCATGCTACCCAAATACACACCACTGATCAAACGTGTGAAACCAGCTCTGAGGAAAGTAAAGGTATGGCCAGAGGGGGCTATTTTCAGTTTCAGGATACTGACTGGAACATGTTCGCCTCACAGGCCACACTGGACTCTCACACAGACATGGACACTTACACATCATCTGTTTTGGACCATATTAACACATGCATTGACAATGTCACACACGTGAAATGCTTTCCAAACCAGAAGCCATGGATGAACTCTGAAGTCCATCTCCTGTTGAAAGCAAGAGATGCTGCGTTTAAATCTGGCAGTGCAGAGGACTACAGCAGAGCCAGGGCCAACCTGAAAAGGGGCATCAGGAAAGCAAAACTCACATTCAAACTCCACATAGAAGAGCACTTTCCCACTTCTGACCCCAGACGCATGTGGAAAGGCATCCAGACCATCACAGACTACAAACCTACAGCTCGAACTCAACCAACCAACTGTGCCTTCCAACTGGACAAGCTCAATCACTTTTTTGCTCGTTTTGACCAAAGCACAGGACATTACACAACAACCACGGACTCTTCTACTGCTTACAGCCCACTTTCAATTTAAACAACTGACGTCTATTCAGTGTTCAGCAGAGTGGATGCACGAAAGGCAGCTGGCCCAGATGGCATACCGGGACGTGTTCTCAGAGCATGTGCTGGACAACTGGCACAGGTTTTTACTGACATTTTCAATCTGTCACTGGCCCAAGCCACGGTACCAACATGCCTGAAGACCACTACTATCATACCAGTGCCTAAGCACTCAGCTGCTAAATGCGTGAATGACTTTCGCCCAGTTGCACTCACCCCCATTGCTATGAAGTGCTTTGAGAAACTGGTCCTGAATGACCTCACTGCGGGCCTACCACCTACACTGGACCCATACCAGTTTGCCTATCGCCCGAACAGGTCAACAGAGGATGCAGTTTCCACAGCTCTTCATTCTGCTCTCACCCACCTGGATAAAAGCAACACATACATCAGAATGCTGTTCATTGACTTTAGCTCTGCGTTCAATACAGTCCTCCCCACTGTACTGATCACTAAGCTCAGTGAACTGGGTATCTGCACCTCCACTTGCAGATGGATTCCGGACTTTCTCACCAACAGACCTCAATCTGTCAGGTTGGGCAACCAGGTATCCTCAACCCTCATTCTGAACACTGGCATACCGCAGGGCTGTGTTCTGAGCCCACTGCTCTACTCCCTGTTCACCCACGATTGTGCTCCTCTGTATAACTCCAACATCTTCATCAAGTATGCAGATGACACCATCGTGGTTGGCCAGATTGACAACAATGACGAATCGGCCTACAGGGAAGAGATCCATAATCTAGCAGCGTGGTGTGCTACCAACAAACTGACTCTCAACGCCACGAAGACTAAAGAGCTCATTGTGGACTTTCGGAAATCCAACAGCAGGAGACATCTACCTATCAACATTGATGGAGCTGAGGTAGAACGAGTCTCCAGCTTTAAGTTCCTTGGAGTTCACATCTCTGAGGATCTGACATGGCAGCAGAATACTTCAGCCCTGGTTAAAAAAGCACAACAGCACCTGTACTTCTTGAGAAGTCTCAAGAAATCTCATCTGTCCCCGGGGATTTTAATGAGCTTCTACCGCTGCATCATTGAGAGCATCCTGACCAACTCCATCACCGTATGGTACGGAGGCTCTACTGTGTGTGAACATAAAGCCCTGCAAAGGGTGGTCAAAACCGCCCAACGCATCACTGGCACCCAACTACCTGCCAGTGAACACCTTCACCACAGCAGATGTCTGCGCAGCGCTCACAGCATCATCAAGGACTCTTCACATCCCAGTCATAAACTGTTTAACCTCCTTCCATCACGAAGGAGATACAGGAACTTACGCACCAGAACCAGCAGGATCAGGGACAGCTTTTTTCCATCCACCATCACACTACTGAACTCTACACTACACCGCTAATCACTACACAACATCCACCATCACACTACTGAACTCAACACTACACCGCTAAATCACTACAAAACAAACATAAACAAAAGACTGTATATAACCTCTGTACAATACATGTACATACTACATAGAATATCTTTTTCACTCCTCAGAACATCTGCACTTTTATATCTGTATGTATCTTTATCATTACTGTACATTCTGCCCAACATTTCACATTCATTTGTGTACATAACCTGTGTGTATGTATATATATATATATATATATATATATATATATATATATATATATATATATATATATATACAACTACAGTGGAACCCGGTTATATCGATGTCCTAGGGGGTCGCCAAAAAGCATTGAGGTAACCGATGATCGAGATAAACGAAAATCAAAATGGCGGCAGTATATTAACGTGCTTGAAATTTCTTTATGTACATGATGTGCGTTAATAAATGAGAATGTGCATGCACGTGTTTTTGGAGGGTTTTTTTACACAACAGCGTTGCTGCGATTTGTTTAGCATCATCACCAGCTCCTATTTTAACTTCCACACTCTCACTGTCCGTTATTGTTGGTATATGTTGGTTCACGGCGGTCGTTGTTATCGCGCATGCGTATCCCGCACGTGTCTTCCCACCGCACTCTCTCAACGGCTGCGCTTTTCTTCCCAAAGTGCAACAAAAGGCATATGTGCACTAACTAACAGCAGAGATTCACCAGTATACAATACAACACCTGGAGCAGCTGTAAGACTTGATTTTTCCGCCACTTCATGAAGTTCTTCTGCTGCTGCACCGAGATAACCGATGTTAAATGGCAAATTTTTCCCCCTTGTGCTCGAGATATCAGGGTTCGGCGACATAAAAAAAGTCGACATAACCGATAAAAAATGCTTAGAAAAAGCGAGAATTTGGCGGTTCCACTTCAAAAACGTCGACTTAATAGGGTTGTCGAGGTAACCGAGGTCGAGATAACCGGGTTCCACTGTATATATATATGTTTAGTAGACTGTTTATTCGACTTGCTAATTACTCTTCAATGCCACAGCCTTAAGAACCATTCCTGTACTTCTTAATTATGTCCATATGTCTCTGCACTGTTACTGCCTTATATTTATTCACTGTACATATGTTTATATTTTTTATATATATATATATATATATATATATATATATATATATATATATATATATATATATATATTTATATAGTCGACTGTTTATTTAGCTGCTAATTCTAAAATGCCATTTTTTTTTTTTCCAAGTCCAGTACATAATACTGATAAACTGTGTGTGTGTGTGTGTGTGTGTGTGTGTGTGTGTGTGTGTGTGTGTGTGGTCCCTTAAGGTGGTGTATGCTGCGTCCCACTTGGTGGTGCTGCTTACTGGACAGAATTCATTATCCTGCCAGTACTGGCATAATTTCCTTTAAGAAACTGGTAGAAAGCATCATTAAGGAAAGAACTGTTACATTTCCAGTAAGAAGATTTGGGGGTTGTAAATTGTGTTAAATGTAAATGCACTGGGTTGTGGTCCGAAAGAACCACTGGACCAATTTCACAGGATCTTACACAATTAACAAATCTGGAAGGCAAGAATAGATCAATACAAAAGAACTGTATAATATAACCAGCTCTCCTACACATAAACAATATGGACTGCAGCAGAGGAAGCATTCATTTCCCAACTGTCCCTCAACACAATCTAGCAGGGTAGGGAGAGGGTTAGGACACTACTTTCACTCCAAATAAGTGAAGTGTGATTGTAGGCCAGCACCAGCACCAGCACCAACACCAGCCTCTTCTTCTTCTCCTTCTCTTTCACATCCAGCGGGTTTTTCAAAGCGGAAAAAAACTATAAGCTGCCATCTTGTTCAGGGTCACGTGACCACCCCTTATGTTTTTAGGTGTATTGTGAGTAAAATTATGGATTTATAAGATCTGAATTCAGTTTAAGTTTGTATTTATATTTTACACAGCGTCCCCATTTTTTTGGAATAGTGTTTGTAAATAAATGTACAGACAGTAAAGATGACAGAACTCACCTGCAGTGTTGGGGTAACGTGTTACAAATACCGTGCGTTACGTAATAATATGACTTTTCTGGAGTAACGAGTAAAGTAGCGCGTTACTTTATAAATGTACACATTAATATCTGAGTTACTTTTTAAAAAAAGTAATGCGAGTTACTTTTCAGTTAAATTATTTTGCATAAAAAATCAATACTGAATTAAAATGAACGTAGAATCGCGCAGTCACACGTGCGAGCCGCGGGAACAGAAGCTGGTCAGAAGCGGAGATGGCAAACCAGAGCATTACATCACTGTGATGGACATGCCCCCCCCATCCGAGGGTTGTCCCCCCCAAAAAAATTTTTTTTTTTTTAAATCGCACTCTCCATTATATGTATTCCCTATTATATAAAAATATATGTATGTATACCTAAAATAATTGTGTAAGTAGGAAAAAAACCCGCAAAACTGCATTTAGAAACAGTTGAGTTCCCCCCTCCCCTTCCTCACAGTGGTTTGACCCACTGCCTGCTTTCCCAGTTCATCTCACCTTCTCTACACACACGAGTCAGGTGTGTGTTCATCTCACCTTCTCTACACACACGAGTCAGGTGTGTGTTCATCTCACCTTCTCTACACACACGAGTCAGGTGTGTGTTCATCTCACCTTCTCTACACACACAGGTCAGGTGTGTGTTCATCTCACCTTCTCTACACACACGAGTCAGGTGTGTGTTCATCTCACCTTCTCTACACACACGAGTCAGGTGTGTGTTCATCTCATCTTCACTACACACACGAGTCAGGTGTGTGTTCATCTCACCTTCTCTACACACACGAGTCAGGTGTGTGTTCATCTCACCTTCTCTACACACACGAGTCAGGTGTGTGTTCATCTCACCTTCTACACACACGAGTCAGGTGTGTGTTCATCTCACCTCTACACACACGAGTCAGGTGTGTGTTCATCTCACCTTCTCTACACACACGAGTCAGGTGTGTGTTCATCTCACCTTCTACACACACGAGTCAGGTGTGTTCATCTCACCTTCTCTACACACACGAGTCAGGTGTGTGTTCATCTCACCTTCTCTACACACACGAGTCAGGTGTGTGTTCATCTCACCTACTCTACACACACACGAGTCAGGTGTGTGTTCATCTCACCTTCACTACACACACGAGTCAGGTGTGTGTCTGCGGCTCAATTAATGTTTAACTCCATTAACTAGTGTATTTTAATCACTTTAAATAAAGCGATTCTCTTTAATGTAGATGATTTAGACTCATTCATAAATTAGTTGCGGAAGAAATGCTGATTACGTATGTAATTGTCCATGAATCTGCTCTATTAGTGATTAAAATATCACTTATCTAGTGAACGTTAGCTTGTGTACAGTAGCTTGTAGCATAGCACACTGACACTTCCACACCAAAGCCGTTTCTCATGCAGTGTTTTATTTGGGACGATAATGTTAATTTAACATTAACACATAATTAGCATATTGTTTATCTGTGCATTTACTAAATGAGCACTGTGCTACATCTGAACACCACACTGTAATTTTATAATCAATTTCTATTCTGTTATTAAATGTCTTCATTCATTTGTAAATAAAATGTTAAACATTTTTTAATTCCTTGTTTTTATTGTTGTGATTATTTTTTTTATGATAGTTTTACTTTATTTACGTAAAGCAGTTTGAATTATGATTGTAATTGACGCAGTCTCTGTGCTACAATAATAATGATAGAAACAAAGTTTTTCACTGTGGGGACACTGTGTCTTTATACTGGAAGTACAATTTGACTGTATTATTTGTGTCCCCCTTCAAAAATTGCTCATGAGAAATTTTATATGTAATATCCCCCCTACTGTTAAATGAAATTTACGCCCATGAACGTAACTTTACCCAACACTGCTCACCTGCTGATGAAAGCTGAAGAGTAAATAGGAGAAAGATCAGAGTTTCCATTACTGATCTGCAGCGCGCCATCATTCACTTCCTCTACACTTTCCTCTAATATTATATTCAACTTACATTTTAACTCTCTTTAACCCGGTATTTAACTCGGTTTACTCGGTAAAACAGATCCAAATCCTCCTGCTCTTCCGGCGTTTACTGAGTACAAGTTGCTGTTTTAACCTGAGAGTTTGGGGGCGGAGCAACAAGTGAGGGAAAGTATTATTATCATATCGCCCCAGTTTGGGCCAATCAGAATAGAGAATTTAGTCTCGCGGATCATCTGTATTCGTGATCCGCATGTTTGACTTGGCACAAGTGTTTACGCTGGATGCCCTTCCTAACGCAAACTTACCTATTTATCCGGGCTTAAATGCATTTAGTATTATCTTTACAAAATGAATTTAGTTTGTTTACATTGTTTACGAGGAACTTCGTGTCAAGAGACTCACTGAGCCACACATCTGAGATATGTTTAAATGGGAATTCTAAACTATTAGAAGAAGCTAAACCTATAACACAGTCCACAGTCTGGGAAAACATTGAACATCTGGGATTTTATTTACATTTAGAAGACAGAATAAGAAAGAAAGAGAAAGAAATAAAAAAACTCATATGAGCTTCACTAGTCCAGTGATAATGTTGACTGGCCGTGTTTAGCAAGACTAGAGGTGAGGTCTGAATCCTGTGGGGCACTGTGGCAGGGTAGTTGGTGGACTTGGTTTGAGTATTACAGTAACCGTTTATCTCTAGAAATATTTACACACAACGTTACACACAACACTGATAGTGTTTACAGAGGGTACAGTGTGGAGTTTGCACAATGAGGTGAGAAACAAAACACATTCAGTGAGCAGGACAGATTCTGACAAACTCAAACCAGTCTGCTATCAACAACATGCTACAAATAATTAGATCATTGCTGAATGTGCAGGTTCACATCCATCCTAATAAACTGCACTGCACCATATCTAGATTAGAAATGTGTAAATAAAGACTACTGCTGATTTCCCTTTAAAAACAATAACACGCTTCTAAAACCACTGATAAAATGTGGCACTGAAGAGACTTTTCACCAAATTTCACCTCCCAGGTAAAGAGGGGACAAGAAGCCCAGGGTAAAACTGATAGAACTAAAGAAATACACAGTTTAGATGATAGAAATCAAAGAAGAATTTTAGATACTTACATGCTTAATTCTGTGCTTTATGGAAGAGCAATAAGAAAAAAGCCCAGAAGATCTCATTATACTGCAAACACTATGGTGATGTTTAAAAGCTGCCTGGGACCTGTTTATAAACCATATAGACTGGTACATCTGTGATTGTGTTCTTACAGTTTTTTTGGATTGCTTAAGCACGATTTTCAAAAACAGGGCTCGTGTTTTCAAAACACTACACACAATTAGCACAACCACACACCCAATTAGCACAACAAAAAAATGTCATTTTTTAAATGTTTTAATTTATTTTCTATTAAGATTTAGCTAATGTTGAATCAACCTATTTTTGCTCCAATCATAGGAAAGATAACGTAAAATCAATGCAAAGAGACAAGCGATCACCTTCCTCAATGTAATGCAGCTACCTCTATTTGTTGAACCAGTTTACATTGAATGAACGAGACTCTTTTCCCAACTGCCTCCCTGAATAACTAAAGTTGGAACATTGGTGAGGTCACGGGACACGTTTTGCTTATTGTCATTGTAGGCATAAGCATTTTTTTCAATTAATACAATGAATTTTAAGTTATTAAAATTCGTAATTTTTGTTACAAAATTTGAATGATTTATTTTTAACACCGCACCCCCAGCACCACCATTTTTTCTTGTGCTCCGAGACAGGGGGCGCTGCAGCACCCCTACCTCACGGGGTAATGATCAAGATTCACAAGAGGGCTTCAATATTTACAGTTTTTTTGGATTGCTTAAGCACGATTTTCAAAACAGGGCCCGTGTTTTCAAAACACTACACACAATTAGCACAACCACACACCCAATTAGCGAAACACTACAGATCCCTTGCATAATTAAACACTCTTGTAAAAACTATACACTTCTGTGTAAAACACACACTTTGTTACCATATGAAACACACACGTTTCACATTACTTTACTCTGTTTGCAAGAGTTACACTCTGCTGTGATAAACCTAAAACACTTTTAGCACTTCTACTTCCCTATGATTAGAGTAGACTACTATCAATAAAGTACAAATATAATGTAAATTCACCAAACACTACACAAGACCAATGTTGCAGACTGAAGAAACTCATCTGTTAACACGCCCAAAATGTTGACATGGAGATTCATAATACTGTAACAAAACGTCACTTTACGTATTGTACTGTAAGTTCACTGTGAAAAAAAACAACAAAAAAACTAGACATTGTCTCTTCGCCTAGCTGCATCTGGCCAGAGAATTTCATCAACATCGCAGGCAATGTTGTCATTCGCAAGACACCTTGGAAAGAAACGTCTTGAATGATGAATCCATCCTTGCATTGCTGCTACCTCCATCTGGTCACAGGCCTCCTCCATGGATGGATGAGGGGTACCTCAGCCTGGAGACGGAGATCATATACCTTCCACCGCCATGCCGAGAAAAACTCTTCTATAGGGTTGAGAAATGGAGAGTATGTTGATGTTGCTGAAACCAGTTCTGAACCAAAGCAGAGTGGTGGAAAGACACATTGTCCCAGAAAACAATGTATTGCATATGATCGATTTGATTTGCTGCTGTTATGTTGTGCAATCGGTCCAAGAATGTAAGTATGAGTGCTGTGTTGTAAGGGCCCATATGGTCATGGCGGTGAAGGACCCCATTCTGTGTAATGGCTGCACAGAGTGTTATATTACCCCCACGTTGCCCTGGGACATTAACTATAGCCCTGTGACCAATGATGTTTCTTCCCCTCCTTCGTGTTCTCGACAGGTTGAACCCAGCCTCATCCACATAAATGAACTCATGCTGGATCTTCTCTCCATCTATTTGTAAAACTCTCTGAAGAACAGTGTCATGCAACATTGTGTAGTATACAATAGTTCAGTAATTTCACAGGAAAAGGTAACAGAAGTGCTGATAGTTCATATAATACAGTACAGTGAGCAGTTACTGAAACCGTGCAGATGTTTTTGATATGATGATATTTATACAATACCTATTTTCCAGTCGAAATGTTCTTATCACACTTACTACTGTGTATCGGCTTAGATTTGGCTGTATTCGCAGTCCAGCCTCCCTAAGAGTCAGCCCGTGGTTGACAACGTGGTCAACCAGTGTTGCGCGGATCTCATTTGTCAGATTCGGTCTTCTTTGAGCACCTACTTGTCTTCCTCTTCCTCTACCTCTACCTCCAGCATGGTCTCCATCTCTTCCTCTTCCTCTGTTGATTCCTCCTCTGTTGACTCCTCTTCCTCCCGTTCCTCCTCCTCCTTGTTCTCCTCCTCGTCTTACTTTTTCTCTGACTCCTACCCTTGTGCTTGAAGATCGGTGAACTCACCTGCTGTATTTTATAGTGCTTATACACCTGATTGGTGTGTCTGCAATTAAGCAAACAAGTGTTTGCACACCTCATGACTGCGTTTGAACCAATTGGTTGGACGGTGCAGTAATTTGAAAGTCAGTGCTTTGGTATTGCAAGGAAGTGACTACATGGACATACATAAAAGCCTCTTGACTTGGTAGATTTTTGTGTGTAATGTATGTTAAGTGTGTTTAGTGTTTTGCAAATCACACAAGTGCAACAAGTGTGAGGTTGACATTGTGCTTATAGTTGTGCAAATATGGGCTGATGTTTTGCCTCTTGAGTGTAAGGTTTTGCTAATAGTGTACTACTTTTAATTTTAGTGTGTAAGCAATCCAAAACAACTGAAAGCTGTAAAGAAAATCTGAATAATTGATCAAAATTCCACCTGATCACTGCGAGCGATTAGTTTGTTCATACAGGAAGTGTCTTGCTGTACAAGCAAAAGCTCTTCCATCAGGTATTAAACAAAATTTTATTTCCGTTAGTGAGTTCAATACTTTTCCCCTGTGTCATTTCACTTTATACAATATAATATTGCTTTAACTTATCAGATTTGGCAACATCTAGCAATCGTACAATAATATCTGCATTTTCAAGTCCTATATTCATGTTGATTTAATAGCTGTTTTTTATTATCATTATTCCACAATGACTGACAGATATGAAATTGATTTGGTTGCAGAAACATTTACAAGGCCATTTTCAAGATGGACTTTTTAAGAAAAGCTGGACATTGTGAGGAAAAGTCGACGCTTTTTTGTTGCTGCTGAATTGTGTTTATTGGGTTTAGTAACAGCATTCACTCACTGTATGAGATTCCTGTCTGTGATGCAGCTATTAAGAGGTGGATAGATCCACTTTTCTATTGTAATAATGTCTGGTCAAAAACATGTATACATATTCGTGACCTTTCAATTTGTTTAATCACATTATTTGACCCATTTCTGCATATTTTTAGACATTGCAGAATCATACTAAGATTTTGGGTTATTCTTGTGGTGTCCTGCCTTCTACAGCTCCTCTCCTCACTGCTCTTTCCTTAGTTATTTAACCAAGTAAAACATGCAACCCAGCCATTAGTGTTGCACAAGTCACGTCACTCTTAATGCCGGTCTCAAGCTCGGATAAATGGGGAGGGTTGTGTTAGGAAGGACATCCAGTGTAAAACGTGCCAAATCAAATATGCAGATCACAAATCAGAAATTGGGCTACTGTTGGGTGAAGGTGGAGAAGGAGAGGAGGAAGACGTCTACAGAGACGGCAGGGAAAGGAGAAGTGTAGGAGAGTGGAGGTTTAGGTTGGTACTTTGAATGTTGGTACTATGACTGGTAAAGGCAGAAAGGGAGCTGATATGATGGAGAGGAGGTTGTTCAACAAGATTTTGGAAGATGAGAAGATGCCTGAGGAATGGAGGAGGAGTGTGTTGGTACTGATCTTTAAGATTAAGGGATATGTGCAGACCTGCAGTAACTACAGGGGAATTAAGTTGATCAGTCACACCATGAAGTTATGGGAAAGAGTAGTGGAAGCCAGGCTGAGAGAAGAGGTGACCATCTGTGAGCAGCAGTATGGTTTCATGCTGAGGAAGAGCACCACAGATGCAGTATTTGCTTTGAGAATGTTGATGGAGAAGTATAGAGAAGGTCAGAAGAAGTTGCATTGTGTGTTTGTGGATTTAGAGAAAGCGTACGACAGGGTGGAGAGAGGAGTTGTGGTATTGTATGAGGAAGTCAGGTGTGTCAGAGAAGTATGTGAGGGTGGAGCAGGACATGTATGAGGACAGTGTGACAGCAGTAAAGTGTGCAGTAGGAACGACAGACTGGTTCAAGGTGGAGGTTGGACTGCATCAAGAAACGGTTCTGAGCCCTTTCCTGTTTGCAGTGGTGATTTTGAGTCCTTAGCTCTGTGTTTTTCTGTCATGTAGCGTTATGTTGTTTTTTGTAGCACCAGGGTTCGGGAGGAACGTTGTTTCATTTCACTGTGTACTGCGTCAGCTATATATAGTTGAAATGACAATAAAAGCTTCTTGAAAGAAGAAGAGGAAGAAGAAGAACCAAGTGAAACATTCATGTTACCATACAGTGCCTAAAGTTTAATTGTCTGACTTTTCACATATTCACCTTATAACAACACACGCACAAACAATAACAATTTAATGAGTCAATCCTATTGAAAACTACATGATTTAGAGACTGAACAGAAATCAGACTCTGACCAATCAGAATTAAGGAATCACTTGCGTCATTATTGTTGTAAAAGAGCTAAGGAGGGGCAGTTTAATTTTGAAAGTTATGCTAGAAAAAAGTAATTCTGAGCTATAATTTATGATGTATAATTACTGATAACAGGCAGCATTAGCGCCACAGCAAACCTGAACAGTACCAAGCTCCTGTAAAGGTTTTACATCTCACTTCAATCTATACAAGTAATATTACATGTAACCTTCTATCAGTTTCTCCATGCAGTGCACTTATAAGTAAAATAGTTTCATTTTGTGTGTGCATGTGTGTATATCTCAGAGATAAAAAGAGTAAATGTGGAACTGCTAGTAAAAAACATGTCCTGAAAGGAACAAATATCTAAAATATTAATCAGAGTAACGAAAATACATTTTTACATACCTTTGACACACCATGTGTGTATATAAAATCAAAGCCTGCATAAATCAATTAGAGCAAGCAAAATACACGAGTAGTAACAGCAGATTCACAATAAAATATCCCCATTTATACACAGCGGAACTCAAATGCAGATTGGCAGATAGAGTGTCTTGAGAAATGTGCCACTGAGGGGTTGGTCACCATTGGGGGGAAAACAATGCTAATCCAAAATCTATAAGCGCAAACAACTATAATTTATAGTTCAAAATGGAACAAAGTGTGTGTGTGTGTGTGTGTGTGTGTGTGTGTGATCCTCCTCTTCCTCTCCTCCTCTCCTAGAAAAACAGACAGACAGAAAGAGGATGAGTTTTGAGGAGAGATTTAATATGAACACAGACGTTTCTGCTGGATTTTCCCTCCACACACAGATTAATATTCCAGATTACAGTGTAAACATCATCATGTCTTACTCTCTCACTGCAGCAGGATCACACACTCTCACACTTTAGGAGTTATTGGAGGAAGAATCTCCTTCAGAGGCTGTAAAACATTCAAATCATCACAAAGTGAAATCAAAACACTGCAGCACATAAACACTGTAGTGGATTTAAACATCATTTATGGATCATAAAGTTTCACTTACAGGGTTTGGGTGGAACAGGTTTAAATCCTGAAACACAGATGATGATCACACAGTTATTATCAAACTCAGTTTTGCTTTTACTTTAAAAATATATTCATATTAATATCAGGTTGTTGTTTTCTAATTTATCAATTTATAAAAATATGTGTAATGTTCATTTAATTCCCTTTTAAAAATTAAAGTGTAAATTTGTTCTCTGAAAACATTTTCCTTTCTCCACTCACCAGAGTTCTTCTTCTTCCAGACCACAATTCCAGCCACAACAGCAACGAGAACAACGAGAGCCACGATGATCCCAACGATGATCCCAATCAGTCCTCCATCTGATCCTCCATCTGTTAAATCATCACAGAGTGTTTATTATCTTCTGCATCAGTAAATCAGTGTTCACTCTGTAAATGTGTAGTGTATCAGGACCTTTTAGATCTACCAACATCTCCTTCTCCAAGCTGCTGTGCTCAATCACACAGGTGTAGGTGTGTTTCTGCAGCTCCTCAGCTGAGACTTTCAGAATGCTCCTCGTCTGGAAGCTTCCATCCTGATTGGGTAACGTCTCTCTGAACTCCACATCCTCATGTACGTCCTCTCCGTCTTTCTGCCAGGAGATCATCACTTCCTTGGGGAAGAAACCTGTAGCATGACACACCACCTCTGGAAAAGACGAGTGTTTCTGGAACACAGATGCTGTAGGAGGAACTGCAAAGACACACAGACACACAAATATTTATAAAATATGTATATATATATATAAAAAGTCTTTTTTCATATTATTAGAAGATGTAATGTACAGACCTTTATAAAAATGAATTAATGTGTGTAGTGTTACACTTTTTACACTAAATTCTTGGAGATGGGGTACAGTGGAACCTGGTAATATCAAGGGCCTAGGGAGACGCCAAAAAGCGTCGAGATAACCGATAATCGAGATAAACGAAAATCAATATGGCAGCAATATATTAATGTGCTTGAAATTTCTTTATGTACATGATGTGTGTTATTAAATGAGAATGTGCATGCACGTGGTTTTCAAATTTTTTTTACACAACAGCGTTGTGACGATTTGTTTGATTGGTCATGCGGATGGAGAAAACCTGTAATGCGGATAAGGAGGCGGAAGCCGAAGTAAACGCAAACAAAGTTTATTGAGACTCAGGAGAGAATCCACCAATACTTGTAGCGAAGCAGTAATATCCAGTGCTGCGCTCCGGGAGCGTGGTCCACGAAGTTCTGTGAAAGCAGAGACAGTTCGTCCAGCAGGATCGGGGAATCCGGGGGGCCGTTGAGAGAATGCGGAGTCTAAGAAGAAGGGTACGTAGCGGGATACGTATACGCGATTACACAGACCGCCATGAACCAACACATACGATTATGCACAAACAATAACAGAGGGGAGGGGCTTAACTTGGAGATGGGATGAGCGAGTGAATGAGAGTCAGGTGTGTGTGATCAGCATTACTGCGAGGCGCTCCATGCGAGAAGAAGCAGGGTGCTGAAGGGGGCGTGGCAGGGGGATTCCTGACATAAACGACGTTAGTGGCAAATTTGTCCCCCCTTGTGCTCGAGATATCAGGGTTTGGCAACATAAAGGAATCGACATAACCGATTAAAAAATGCTAAGACAAAGTGAGAATTTGGCGATTCCACTTCAAAAACGCCGACTTAATACTGTTGGCGAGTTCACAGAGGTCGAGATAAGTGGGTTCCACTGTACTGCATTTTCACTCAGGACAACAGCTTAGTGTGATGTAGAGATATGGGGCGGATCTTCACAAGTGTCATACTATAGTATAATGAGTGTTCATAGGAGAGACTGCTAACAGTAGTGTTCACTAATCTTTCAGTCCAGTTCTACACAAAATGTTTAAAAGTCACCAGGGATTTTACACGTCAACATTTTCTGTCTGCAAGCATTTTTGCACAGAGTAGATTACATATTATTACCTTTCCTTTCCAAAATCTCTTTGCCATAAGACACAAACTTCTTCAACCAGTCAATACAGGTTGTCTCCAGGTAATTCTTTTGGAAACGAGCCTCAATTTCCTCCCACTTTTTTTTGGTCAACAGAGCTTGAGGTTTTGGAGCGATCCAAGTGAGACCTTTCATATCTAAACTGATGAAATCTTCTCCATCATAACCATACTGGCTGTATCCTTCAGTGGTGCCATCATCATCAAGCTCACAGCCGTACATCCACTGTACTGTGTGAACTCCTGCGCGTGTACACACACACACACACACACACACACACACACACACACATACACACATACACACATACACACATACACACACACACACACACACACACACACACACACACACACACACACACACAAAGGGCCATTAGGGCACATTACACTATACACTTTATTGAAATCTTCACCACTAACATATTTACATTTAATTTACATTAATTTTTGTTCTCTTAAACTAAAATCAGTAAATATACAATATATGATCTATTTAGTGTATAATATGAGAGTTTATCCTGTAGTATGATCGTATAGTGACCACTAGGGGATACAGCCAAATATATTATTTATTTATCTGAAGTGATGTTATAAATTATTACATGATCAGTGTGTGTGTGTGTGTGTGTGTGTGTGTGTGTGTGTGTGTGTGTGTTTACCTGTGGTGTGATTGAACCGCTGCATTACTTTATTAACATTTAATTTAAAGTTCTCTTGAGAATCCTGTAGCTTCTGTGTCTGACTCTCCCAGTAACTGGGATCGTCACCTTCGACCTTCCTGATCCACTCTGTCTTTGGGATATCTTTCCTGATGTTACTGTCATAGTAGTTGAACTGTTCCCCATCCACCTGACCCAAAAGAGTGAATTCTGGGAAATTTACTCCTGTAACTTCTGTATAGAAATACTGCAAAGTGTGTTTGACTGTAAAAACACATTATACCATGTTAGTAGCTCAAACACATACACACACAAACAGTTACACTAATTTACTTTTACATTTACGAACACACATGTTCATTCACTATCACACACAATCACACATTCACTCTCACACAAACAAAGTAACACAAAGCCATTCAGGTTTAATCACAAACACACACAAACACAACATACACACAGCTTTATTCACAAATACACTTAAACACACAAATAGTAACACACACATACAACCTTAATCACTAGCACAGTCACACACACAGCTTTAATTGCTATCACCCTATTTACATGCACACAAACAGTAAAATAAACAATAACACACAGTTTCAATCATTAACGCACACACACATGTATGCACAACCACATATATCATATGTCTGGTAAAATTTAACAGACTTTATACACCACACTATGATTAAGTTCTGAAGATCATTGTGAGCCAGGTAAACAATAGACTTGCTCTCCTGATATGATGGTAACGACTAAGACGTGGAAAAGGAGCCAGTGTGAAGAAACGGTGCAGTCATGTGGCAGAGAATTCAAACTGTTACACTACAAACCCAATCCCTGCACCAAACACACTGGCAGTTTCTCCTAACTAATGGCTTAAATATTTCCTTTTGACAGTTTAGGTTACCACCTCCACCATAGACCAGAAAAACTTACATGTCAGGCTGGGGAGGAGAAAGGACTGGTCATTTTAGATCTAGATATGAGAAAGGTGTTACAACATTAAGACAAGAAAAGCAAGTGGCCTGGATGGTATACCAAGATGTGTTCTAACTAGCACCAGTTTCACCATCTGACATAGGATCCTGGACTTTCTGACCAGATGCCCCCATGTTGTCAATACAGAAAACCACATCTTCTTCATCCTCACCATCAGCACTGGACCTACCCAGGGCTGTGTCCTCAGCCTCCTGCTGTACTACTTCTATACCAGTGACTGCATGACTAAACACCAACAGGAGCTATTTAGAGAAAGTGGTTTCCCTGTCTATATTGTAGCACAAGAGAAAAGTCCCTCTAAATGTTTTGAAGATTAAGGTGTTGACTATTGAATTCCAGAGGAAACAGATAAAGAAATATAGTCCCCTGATGAACAATGGGGCCAAAACCAAGAGAGTGGGCAGCTTAAGGTATCTTTGGATGAGTTTCACGATAGTTTTATTGCCTATGAGACCTGGCCAGTTCAAGGTCTCCCACAGAGAGTGGAGAGATTTCTTTACTGGGGCTGTGGAGAATCTTCCTATAGGAACAAAGGCCAAAGACAGAACAGTGATATACAGAGAGTGGTCATGGCAGTGGAGAAGGACTTTTCCTTTAGGACCCTCCCTTGCATCAAAGACATATATAACCAGTGATACAGGACGAGTGCCAGAAGAATGATTATAGACTTTCACGATTCGGGATACAAACTTTCATCATTGCAAACACACACACACATACACACATACACATACACACACACACACACACACACACACACACACACACACACACACACACACACACACAAAGGGCCATTAGGCACATTACACTATACACTTTATTGAAATCTTCACCACTAACATATTTACATTTAATTTACATTAATTTTTGTTCTCTTAAACTAAAATCAGTAAATATACAATATATGATCTATTTAGTGTATAATATGAGAGTTTATCCTGTAGTATGATCGTATAGTGACCACTAGGGATACAGCCAAATATATTATTTATTTATCTGAAGTGATGTTATAAATTATTACATGATCAGTGTGTGTGTGTGTGTGTGTGTGTGTGTGTGTGTGTGTGTTTACCTGTGGTGTGATTGAACCGCTGCATTACTTTATTAACATTTAATTTAAAGTTCTCTTGAGAATCCTGTAGCTTGTGTCTGACTCTCCCAGTAACTGGGATCGTCACCTTCGACCTTCCTGATCCACTCTGTCTTTGGGATATCTTTCCTGATGTTACTGTCATAGTAGTTGAACTGTTCCCCATCCACCTGACCCAAAAGAGTGAATTCTGGGAAATTTACTCCTGTAACTTCTGTATAGAATACTGCAAAGTGTGTTTGACTGTAAAAACACATTATACCATGTTAGTAGCTCAAACACACATACACACACAAACAGTTACACTAATTTACTTTTACATTTACGAACACACATGTTCATTCACTATCACACACAATCACACATTCACTCTCACACAAACAAAGTAACACAAAGCCATTCAGGTTTAATCACAAACACACACAAACACAACATACACACAGCTTTATTCACAAATACACTTAAACACACAAATAGTAACACACACATACAACCTTAATCACTAGCACAGTCACACACACAGCTTTAATTGCTATCACCCTATTTACATGCACACAAACAGTAAAATAAACAATAACACACAGTTTCAATCATTAACGCACACACATGTATGCACAACCACATATATCATATGTCTGGTAAAATTTAACAGACTTTATACACCACACTATGATTAAGTTCTGAAGATCATTGTGAGCCAGGTAAACAATAGACTTGCTCTCCTGATATGATGGTAACGACTAAGACGTGGAAAAGGAGCCAGTGTGAAGAAACGGGTGCAGTCATGTGGCAGAGAATTCAAACTGTTACACTACAAACCCAATCCCTGCACCAAACACACTGGCAGTTTCTCCCTAACTAATGGCTTAAATATTTCCTTTTGACAGTTTAGGGTTACCACCTCCACCATAGACCAGAAAAAACTTACATGTCAGGCTGGGGAGGAGAAAGGACTGGTCATTTTAGATCTAGATATGAGAAAGGTGTTACAACATTAAGACAAGAAAAGCAAGTGGCCTGGATGGTATACCAAGATGTGTTCTAACTAGCACCAGTTTCACCATCTGACATAGGATCCTGGACTTTCTGACCAGATGCCCCCATGTTGTCAATACAGAAAACCACATCTTCTTCATCCTCACCATCAGCACTGGACCTACCCAGGGCTGTGTCCTCAGCCTCCTGCTGTACTACTTCTATACCAGTGACTGCATGACTAAACACCAACAGGAGCTATTTAGAGAAAGTGGTTTCCCTGTCTATATTGTAGCACAAGAGAAAAGTCCCTCTAAATGTTTTGAAGATTAAGGTGTTGACTATTGAATTCCAGAGGAAACAGATAAAGAAATATAGTCCCCTGATGAACAATGGGGCCAAAACCAAGAGAGTGGGCAGCTTAAGGTATCTTTGGATGAGTTTCACGATAGTTTTATTGCCTATGAGACCTGGCCAGTTCAAGGTCTCCCACAGAGAGTGGAGAGATTTCTTTACTGGGGCTGTGGAGAATCTTCCTATAGGAACAAAGGCCAAAGACAGAACAGTGATATACAGAGAGTGGTCATGGCAGTGGAGAAGGACTTTTCCTTTAGGACCCTCCCTTGCATCAAAGACATATATAACCAGTGATACAGGACGAGTGCCAGAAGAATGATTATAGACTTTCACGATTCGGGATACAAACTTTCATCATTGCAAACACACACACTACATGTTTAATCATTAACACACACACATGTATGCACAACCACATATATCATATGTCTGGTAAAATTTAACAGACTTTATACACCACACTATGATTAAGTTCTGAAGATCATTGTGAGCCAGGTAAACAATAGACTTGCTCTCCTGATATGATGGTAACGACTAAGACGTGGAAAAGGAGCCAGTGTGAAGAAACGGGTGCAGTCATGTGGCAGAGAATTCAAACTGTTACACTACAAACCCAATCCCTGCACCAAACACACTGGCAGTTTCTCCCTAACTAATGGCTTAAATATTTCCTTTTGACAGTTTAGGGTTACCACCTCCACCATAGACCAGAAAAAACTTACATGTCAGGCTGGGGAGGAGAAAGGACTGGTCATTTTAGATCTAGATATGAGAAAGGTGTTACAACATTAAGACAAGAAAAGCAAGTGGCCTGGATGGTATACCAAGATGTGTTCTAACTAGCACCAGTTTCACCATCTGACATAGGATCCTGGACTTTCTGACCAGATGCCCCCATGTTGTCAATACAGAAAACCACATCTTCTTCATCCTCACCATCAGCACTGGACCTACCCAGGGCTGTGTCCTCAGCCTCCTGCTGTACTACTTCTATACCAGTGACTGCATGACTAAACACCAACAGGAGCTATTTAGAGAAAGTGGTTTCCCTGTCTATATTGTAGCACAAGAGAAAAGTCCCTCTAAATGTTTTGAAGATTAAGGTGTTGACTATTGAATTCCAGAGGAAACAGATAAAGAAATATAGTCCCCTGATGAACAATGGGGCCAAAACCAAGAGAGTGGGCAGCTTAAGGTATCTTTGGATGAGTTTCACGATAGTTTTATTGCCTATGAGACCTGGCCAGTTCAAGGTCTCCCACAGAGAGTGGAGAGATTTCTTTACTGGGGCTGTGGAGAATCTTCCTATAGGAACAAAGGCCAAAGACAGAACAGTGATATACAGAGAGTGGTCATGGCAGTGGAGAAGGACTTTTTCCTTTAGGACCCTCCCTTGCATCAAAGACATATATAACCAGTGATACAGGACGAGTGCCAGAAGAATGATTATAGACTTTCACGATTCGGGATACAAACTTTCATCATTGCAAACACACACACTACATGTTTAATCATTAACACACACTCACAACCAGCAACAAACACAGCTTTAATCACTCTTTCACACACTTATCATTAGAGATACTTGTGAGTGGGATTCATGAATCCACGAATACAGTGAATTCTAAGACGCCTGTGAGTGCCATCTAGTGGAATTTAATCGCAAAAGCAGCCAGAATCCCTACTGTCTTAATTAATTCGAAGATTTGAATCCGTAAACGAATTCGGATTTCTTATCTCAATCTGCAGCCATCAAATACAAAATTACCTTATAATTTCCTTAAAATTTGTATAAATATATATTCTCAGTTTAAAATTTTGGTATATAGAATTATGGATTTATAAGATTGTCAAATCTTTAAATTCTGTTTTATTTATATTTTACACAGCGTCAGAACTTTTTTGGAATAGTGTTTGTAAATAAATGTACAGAGAGTAAAGATTACAGAACTCACCTGCTGATGAAAGCTGAAGAGTAAATAGGAGAAAGATCAGAGCTTCCATAACTGATCTGCAGCGCGCCATCACTCACTTCCTCTACACTTTCCTCTAATAGTATATTCAACTTACATTTTAACTCTCTTTAACCCGGTAAATAACCCGGTATTTAACTCGGTTTACTCGGTAAAACAGACCCAAATCCTCCTGCTCTTCCGGTGTTTACTGAGTATAAGTTTCTGTTCTAACCTGAGAGTTTGGGGGCGGAGCAACAAACAGACAAAAGTATTTATATAACCGCAGTTTGGGCCAATCAGAACAGAGAATTTAGTCTCGTCATCAGGAACTGAGGAGAAGTGAAGAGTGCAGGATTATACTGAAAGTGAAAAAATAATGACAGAGGTTAAAGAGTTTATCATCATCACTCTGTATAAATTACAACTGTTTACACAATGAAACACACTTAATATAAATCACATTGTTATTATTAGTTTTTTGTGTTAAAATTATTTTATTATATAAGGAATATTTAACTAGGAGATTCATAATTATCTTTACAAAATGAATTTAGTTTGTTTACATTGTCCTGGTTAAATGAATTAAATTCGTTTTTTAATTACTCTTAAATAACAGATCTATTTAATTCATTATACTTAATTTATAAACTCATTCCTTTGTTCTTACTGTACATATACACAGAAACCTGCCCTGAATGTGAAGCATTCGGTGGTGGTATCATCAGAGTTTGTAAAATGTTTACTACCTCAGAACCAAGGCAACATTTTATTTCAATAATTCAAAAATGTCTAAATTGTCTAAAAAAAGATTCCTTGAAGAGCATGGTTGCAATTGCCTATACACCTAACATTTATCAGATGTTTAATGATTTAAAAAGTACAGTGACCAAACAAACACAATTTACCAACAAAAATGTTTTTAAAATATTGCAGGAGGATTTGGGCAAATTTGAACAGCTACAGGAAATATGGTTTTACCAGTTAATGCATAAAACAGTATTCAAATTGTTATTAGTTTATGCACAATGTGTTTTCTGTTTTTATGACAAAGATGAAATAAGATGAGATAAGGAGAATCCTGAATGGTTCACAACATTTTGTAGAACTGTGTTTTGGAAAGAAGAAAACCACAAAGCAGTAAACATTTCCATGTCTAATAATATTTATAACATCATAAAGAGGGGGATCACAGATTTATCCTAACCCTATATTTTCACTATAATTACATTTTAATTTTCATATATATACCTTTTTTAAAAAAAAAAACAATAAGCTAAAATATGTCACTGATTTATCTTCATATCACAGAATCCTATTTATGTAGAAGAAATTAAAAAGGTGCATTGTCAGATTAATACTCCTGTTCTACACACACCTCATGCAAGTGACAGGGTGTGTGTTTTGGTGTGTTTTCTGTTAGGTGTGTTTACTCTGTGCCTGTAGCAGCACTGACAAAAACATGCATCATCAGTTACTAGGAAGAAGCTTGAGGAGCAGATAAATACCTAAACTGAAAGTTTGTAGTTACAAGAAAAAAACACGAGACTTCAGCTGCATTTGTTTTTCTGAATAATTTTTATTATACTTTACCTTTGATTATTTCTTATTTAAAAGTGAGACACTGTTATATTTATAGAGCTTTATACATTAAAGATGATTTAGTTGGTGAATAAAATGAAATAAATGAATAAAGCTTCAAATTAGGACATGAAGATAATTTTGTTGAACAGAAACACTTGAGACACAGTGGGATAATGTTCACATTTACACACAAAAAGAAGGTCTGGAATAAAACGAATGATAAACACTGATCAGCCAATAAGAATAATACTGATACCACCAGAATAATACTGTGTAGTTCCTCTTTGTGACACCAAAACAATTCTGACTCGTTGAGGTTTGGACTCCACAAGTCTTCTGAAGGTGTGCTGTGGTATCTATGTTAGAAACAGTTCTGTAACAATGTTTATGTAGAAGGAACATAACACCAAACTAAAATCCACATGAACACCGGGGTCTAAGATTATTCAGCAGAATATCACCTGGAGCATCACCCTGCTTCTCTTCTCCCTACACTCATGCTGTGATGCTCTGTGTGACTCATTTTATAAATTTTCATCCATTTTGACACCAATTTGAGCTACAGTAGCTTTCTGTGGAATCAGACCAGATGTGTCTCTACTTCTAATGCATCAGTGAGTCATGAGCACACATGACCCTGTCACCGATTCACTGCATATCAGACTAAACCCCCGAGACCAGATGTTCTGGAGATGCCTGACCCAGTTGTTCAGATCCTTACAATTGCCCATTTTTCCTGTTTCCAACACATCAACTTTGAGAACTGACAGTTCACCTGCTATCTAACAAAATACGACCCATATACAAGTGGCAGTGTAACAAGATAAATAAAATTATTCATCTCATCTATCAGTGGTGTTAATGTTATGGTGGATCGTAGAACCTAAGTTTTCAGTGTAAAACATTCTAAATGTATCAGGTGACTGCCTAAAGCAGTTTCTCCCCCTGATTCAGTCCATTCAAAGGAATATTTCAAACGAGGAACTTCGTGTCAAAGACTCACTGAGCCACATATCTGAGATATATTTAAATGGGAATTCTAAACTATTAGAAGAAGCTAAACCTAAAACACAGTCCACAGTCTGGGAAAACATTTAACATCTGGGATTTAATTGACATTCAGAAGAAATAATAAGAAAGAAAGAGAAAGAAAGAACATACAGCTATATATGAGCTTCACCAGTCCAGTGATAATGTTGACTGGCCGTGTTTAGCAAGACTAGAGGTGAGGTCTGAATCCTGTGGGGCACTGTGGCAGGGTAGTTGGTGGACTTGGGTTTGAGTATTACAGTAACTGTTTGTCTCTAGGAATATTTACACACAACGTTACACACAACACTGATAGTGTTTACAGAGGGTACAGTGTGAGTTTGCACAATGAGGTGAGAAACAAAACACATTCAGTGAGCAGGACAGATTCTGACAAACTCAAACCAGTCTGCTATCAACAACATGCTACAAATAATTAGATCATTGCTGAATGTGCAGGTTCACATCCATCCTAATAAACTGCACTGCACCATATCTAGATCAGGAAGTGTCAATAAAGACTACTGCTGATGCCGTATGGTTTACTCAGGACTGGTGTGTGTGTGTGTGTGTGTGTGTGTGTGTGTGTGTGTGTGTGTGTGTGTGTGTGTGATAACTTTCTGAATCAATTTGATTCTCACCTTCAGTCTGGATAAAGAGCAGCATTACTGTAGCTGTAATGACTTGCTGATTTTTTTCTGTTCTCCAGTGATCAGACTCTCAGTGCTGGATTGTGGGAAATGAATTCCTGGTATGGCTCCAGTATATAACTGCTGGAGAAAAGGTGTGATTGTGAGAGTGGAGAGAAAGAGAATGAAGGATTTGCAGAATTTGATATTCAGATTTTTAGGGAAACAGATTCTTAAAGCACCTGAAGTGTAGCAGTGGATAAAAAAGGAAACAGTTTATTTGGTCCAAAAAAAAGTAACTTTTCTAAAAAAAACAATATCAAGCTTCTTAAACCACTGATAAAATGTGGCACTGAAGAGGCTTTTCACCAAATTTCACCTCCCAGGTAAAGAGGGGACAAGAAGCCCAGGGTAAATCTGATAGAACTGAAGAAATCCACAGTTTAGGTGATAGAAATCAAAGAAGAATTTTAGATACTTACATGCTTTAATTCTGTGCTTTATGGAAGAGCAATAAGAAAAAAGCCCAGTGCATCTCATTATACTGCAAACACTATGGTGATGTTTAAAAGCTGCCTGGGACCTGTTTATAAACCATATAGACTGGTACATCTGTGTTTGTGTTCTTAAGCAGTGATACTTTAGTTTTCTGTTTGATAATGAAGAAATCTCTTTCTGATGAATGGGATAAAATAATACAACATAATATAAAAAGTGAGTTTATTTACACACACACACACACACACACACACACACACACACACACACACACACACACAATGTGGTTCAATTTAAAAATAGACCAAGTCCAAAATGATCTGTCTTAAAACTACAACAAAGTATGTTAAACAAAGACAACATCCTTATATAAATCCCCACAAACAAACAAAGACTGAAACCACAACCAACAGAAATAACACTAAAACCCCTAAACCCCTAAAACAGGTGAAATATACTGAAGGTGACAACATTTACAATGTAGACAACAGTTACTATATACAAAGATAGAAACTATTCAATAAGACCAACAATTCTAAACATAAAGAACACACTGAGCTTCAGGTGAAGACAATCAACATTCAATACCAGAATCAATAATTAATGGATCAATAAAACAAACACAGAGTGAACACAGATTTACTTCCAGATGAAATACTGTTGGGTATTAATAAGTTCACCTTTAGTGTAGAAATCCTTAGAGAGCAGAAACTGTGTTTTTGATAATAATATTTAATCTCTGTTAGACTTCTGTCCTCATCTTCATCTCCTCTTTCATTTTAGAAAACATACAGAAAGAACCAAGATTACAGCAAAGATGATCCCAATCAGTCCTCCATCTGATCCTCCATCTGATCCTCCATCTGATCCTCCATCTGATCCTCCATCTGATCCTCCATCTGATCCTCCATCTGTTAAATGATCACAGAGTGTTTATTATCTGCTGCATCAGTAAATCAGTGTTCACTCTGTAAATGTGTAGATTTATAGGAAAGTGTTTCTCCGACCTCTCAGGATTCGTCTCTCGCTCACAGGCAGCACTAAATCCTTCTCCAAGCTGCTGTGCTCAATCACACAGGTGTAGGTGTGTTTCTGCAGCTCCTCAGCTGAGACTTTCAGAATGCTCCTCTTCTGGAAGCTTCCATCCTGGTTGGGTAACGTCTCTCTGAGCTCCACGTCCTCCAGTACGTCCTGTCCGTCCTTCTGCCAGGAGATCATCAGTGTTTTTGGGAAGAAACCTGTAGCATGACACACCACCTCTGGAGACCGCAAGTGATTCTGGAACACAGAAGCTGTAGGAGGAACTGCAGAGACACAAATATAAAATCACTCTCCTAGATGTATTTATTTATAAAGTAAATAAGGGTTTAACATGTTACATTTGTTAGAAGTGTTTTGTATTTAAATATGAATGTTACAAAACATTAGAAGTTTGTGTGTGTGTGTGTGTGTGTGTGTGTGTGTGTGTGTGTGTGTGTGTGTGTGTGTGTTACAGTTGCAGAGGAGGACACACATTTAAGATAAAATCTTCTCCATCATAACCAAGCTGGTAGTGCCCTCTAGTGGTGAATTTATCATCTAGATCACATCCAACAATCCACTGCCATGTGTGAACTCACACACACACACACACACACACACACACACACACACACACACACACAACACACACACACACACACACACACACACACACACACACACACACGTATCTTTATTAATAAAATTTAGACTAAATTTATATTTAATTTAAATATGTTTTTATTTGGTATTTTATTTCTCATTCTAAATAAAAGATCTTCAGCATGAGCATCCCCACTCCAGCCTGTGTTTCAGATGAACTTCATCTTGCTGTCATAGTAACTGATCTGCACTCCATCAAGCATCTCAACAGCAGTGAATTTTAAGGCCGTATTTTGTTGTTTGACTCCAGTGAAGAGCTGATAACAGTGTGTGTGTGTGTAAAAGTGAATAAACACACACATGTACACTGCTTTAGTCTCTTATGTAAAAAGATTAAAGGTTATGCTGAATGACGTCACTGTATAATGCAGAGTGCAGGATTTTAATTTAATCATTAAGTGTCATACATTCATTTCCATTTAAAGATTCTACATGAACACAAAAATGTAAATGATTATATAAAGTAATATAATTGTGCTCAGTGACAGTGACTCCTTCTCAGGTCTCAGGTAGTGGAAGCTGATACTGAATACAAAAATGACACACCTCGTTCTCTAACACCAGCTTTCACTGTGTGTTCTTCTATTGTCTCCTCTATTCTATATTATATATATGATCTATTCTGAAGGAGATCTTTTCTTTAATAACAGGTGTTTATTCCACTGCTGTTGTTAAAACCCAAACTAATCAGAGCTGTTAACTTGGAGTTTACAGAAGAATACAAACACACACTGAATCTACTTGTTTACTCTGTAATCACTGTATACAGATGATGTTTTATGGATATTGTCTCCTCAAGATGATCCTAAGATGTGTGTATTCCTCTTTTCCTGCTGTGTTGTGCATCTCAGTGATGAAGGTTATGAAGAGTATTTATCTGATGCAGTGTAATTCGTAAATAATACACTGGGTGGCGCTTTAACACTGTGTTTGAATAAACACTAGATTATGTTATTGTATGAATGTTGAGCTGCTGCATTCTGATTTCTGACACTAAAATAAGACATTAATGTTAAAAATAAACATCACTGACTGTAGGATTTGACTGGGTTTGTGTTTGTGTTTGTGTTGTGTAGATCTTTGTATATTTTTTTGTGGACACAAACCAGTACACAAACCAGTACACAAACCAGTACACAAACCAGTACACAAACCCAGACCCCACTGGATCACTGAACTGGACTATGGGACAGAGGTTCAGGACCTGAGAGAGTCTGAGAGTCCAAAATCAGATCCTGTATGTAAATAAAACTGAACATATGCGAGTGAAGTGTTTATAAATCAGAAGTTTTACATTAATAATAAATTCACAGCTTTACATGAGTGTTTACTGAAACTCTATAAATCAGCATTAATATGTAATAAACACGAGGTTCAGGAATCAGAGTTTGAGAAAAGTCTCTAAAATGGATTCTGCAGTGAAATCACGTGATCAGAAGGTTGTTTAGTGATGAATCACCACGTGTTTTTTGTCTGATTGTAAATCACGTGGTTTCCTGAGTCTGAGTCGCTCTGACAGTGAAATGAAAGTAAAATGAAACAGTGAATAAACACCTCAGGCAGTAAACATCTGAATTTAATCAGCACTTTATTACACATGTTCAGTGTTTATTATAAAATATATTTTCTACAATGTGAAGAGGAAATCCACTGGTCTGTGTACAGGAAGGAGGTGACGGAGGATCTTCTGGGTTTCAGATGATCAGTTTCACAACAGAGTGTAGATTCAGTTGTTCATTAATAATATCAGGTCACATTTTCAACACTGAATTTATACATCAATAACAGTTTAGTGAAAAACAACATGTGCAGGATTTCCATCCCATGAATTCATCAATAATATTAATGATTGTGACTGGAGTGTGTTTGTGTAGTTATACACAACTAATAAATACACATCAAATATTCTCTTTTTCTCTTCTTTATTAAGTCATACAGCCCATTTTAACAAAGTTGGGGGGCGTGTAAAAAGGAAATATTTGGGAACTGATTGTGTTCATCAGTAACAGGTCAGTGTATTGATTGAGTGTAAAAAGAGTGTTTTAGAGAGTCTGAGTCTCTCAGAAGTAAAGATGTGTAGAGGTTCATCAATCTGTGAAAAACTGTCTGTATTGTGGAGAAATTTCAGAATAATGTTCCTCAACAATATCTACATCATCTACAGTGTATAATATCATTCAAGCATTCTGAGAATCTGGAGAAATCTCTGTTCATAAGGGACACGGGGGAAAATCAATATTGGATGTTTGTGATCTTGGGGTCCTCAGGGGTCACTGCATTAAAACCAGTCATGATTCTGTAATGAAAATCACTGCATGTGCTCATTAACACTTATCATTAAATATCATTGTCTGTGAAGATTTTTATGAACATTATCTATCTATCAAACTATTTTTGGAAATCCTGGATGCCACGTCCTCCAGATTAAAGAGGAGAGGGAGTATCTGGCTTGTTCATCTGGTGTGAGGTGCATTAGTGCCTGTGGAATGGGCAGTTTGTACATCTGGAAAGACACAATCAATGCTAAAAGGTATATATATATATATATGCAGCTCAATAAATTTTTATATCATAGTAAAGTTGATTTATTTCAGTAATTCCATTTAAAAAGTCATTATAAAGTCATTATATAGATTCATTAAACACAGGCTGATATATTTTAAGTGTTTATTTTATTTTGATGATTTTGGATTACAACTAATAAGAAACCCAAAATTCAGTATCTCAGAAAATGTTAATTTTACTTAAGACCAATAAAAAAAAGATTTTAAACAGAAATGTTGGACTACTGAAAGTATGAAGATGTGCAGCACTCAGTACTTGGTCTTTGCTCCTTTTGCTAAATTACTGCAGTGATGTGGTGAAGCATGGAGGTGATCAGACTGTGGCACTGCTGATGTGATATAGAAGCCCAGGTTTCTCTGATAGCTTTTTGACAATCAACTTTTTGATAATATTCTAATTTATTGAGAAATACAGACTGCCTTTAAAGAAGAGTGGATGAAACACAGCTGGAAACATCACCCTGTTTTTTTTGGACATGTTTATATTTACATTTAGAGAATTTAGCAGATGCCTTTATCCAGAGTAACAGATAAATGTACTTTTTGTCTCTAGCAATGAATAAATGAATCAGCAATGTTTTTAATGTAGACATTAAATTCAAATTACTGTATTTTCCTTAAAATTATAAAGATACATTTTATATGTTTTTATGTAGAATTGTGAATAAAATATAAAGTAATAACGTTTGTAAATCCTGTTACAATTATTACTACATAGTACAATATATTTTTGGAATAATTCTAAATATAATTTAACAAAATTCATTGGAGTTTTTACAGTTTATTTGTACAGAACGTGTGAGTGTGTGTGTGTGTGTGTGTGTGTGTAGAGATCATTAGTGTATGTAGATGTGGCAGTGAGCTCGAGTTCTTTAAAAGAACAGAGATATAAAATAAAAGTCAGACACAGAATGAAGAAAATCCACTTTATTGATCATTCAGATAGTTACAGTGACAGAACAGATGCATTATGGGAGATTTGGGTTGTACAGATGTGAGATGTGTTGAATGGATTGTATTAAATTTGGTTGAGTAATAAATAATGTAAAGAATGTAATCAGTGGCGTGTGGTTTTGTATCTTTATGTTTTGCGCTTGTGGAGTAAAGAAACGTTTGGAGTTGTGATCATTCAGCATGAACTCCTGCTTCTGCTGTGTTCACTCCTGTTCTTTTACTCTTTACTCAAATCTCTTCCACATCCCTCACATCTGAACAACATTCACACCAATCAGCTGCTGAGGAAAATCTCACTGCATTCAGAGCTTCAATCCAGAAATCACACCATCAGGTACTGATTTTATGATCTGATCTGATCTTCATCCTACATTTAATCATTTATATACATTTACACTGAAAAGAAGCTCATACACTCCTGATATACAGATACACACTTAATCACTATAAAGACATAATAATAATAAAGAAAATCAGAATCAGAATCATGTGTGTGTGTGTGTGTGTGTGTGTGTGTGTGTGTGTGTGTGTTTATACTAAAAGTAAAAAATAAATGATTGTAAATCCTCATTCATCATCTACAGATGTTACAAAAAACAGAGGTTTGTTCTCTCAATCCAGCTGTTCTCATCACATCTGCACGTGCGTTTAAGGAAACCAAACTAACCAGAACTTATTTCCCACACTGAGATGATTGTGTTATTTGAGCTCAGATGTAGTAAATGATGTATGAAGAACAAACCCCAGGTTTAAAAATTTACACACAATAAAACAGAAACCCAGAAAAATCCCCAATAATCCAAACCTCCTCCACCCACATACAGGAAGAACATCCCACTGCAAGATACACTACTGGAATAATGTGTGTGTGTGTGTGTGTGTGTGTGTGTGTGTGTGTTTGATCCTCCTCTCCTTTTTATTCCAGCAGATTACAGTGTAAACATCATCATGTCTTACTCTCTCACTCAGCAGGAACCCTAACCCTCACACTTTCGGATTCATTGGAATCTCCATCAGAGGCTGTAAAACATTTAAATCATCACAAAGTGAAATCAAAACACTGCAGCACATAAACACTGTAGTGGATTTAAACATCATTTATGGATCATAAAGTTTCACTTACAGGCTCTAGATGGAACAGATTTGAATCCTGAAACACAGATGATGATCACAAAGTTATTATTAAATCTGTGCTCTGTGTTTAATTAAGAATTAAAGTGTAAATCTGTAGAAACTTCACATCTGCTCCACTCACCAGAGTTCTTCTTCTTCCAGACCACAATTCCAGCAACAACAGCAACGAGAACAACGAGAGCCACGATGACACCAACGATGATCCCAATCAGTCCTCCACCTGATCCTCCATCTGTTAAATGATCACAGAGAGTTTATTATCTGCTGCATCAGTAAATCAGTGTTCACTCTGTAAATGTGTAGATTTATAGGAAAGTGTTTCTCCGACCTCTCAGGATTCGTCTCTCGCTCACAGGCAGCACTAAATCCTTCTCCAAGCTGCTGTGCTCAATCACACAGGTGTAGGTGTGTTTCTGCAGCTCCTCAGCTGAGACTTTCAGAATGCTCCTCTTCTGGAAGCTTCCATCCTGGTTGAGTAACGTCTCTCTGAGATCCACATCCGTGAGTACATTCTGTCCGTTCTTCTTCCAGGAGATCATCAGTGCTTTGGGGAAGAAACCTGTAGCATGACACACCACCTCTGGAGAAGAAGCTTCTTCCTGGAACAGAGACGCCTCAGGACGATCTGCAGAGACACAAATATTTAGTCACAGTTATTTAATTGAATTATAAATCACACACACACACACACACACACACACACACACACACACACACACACACACACACACACACACACACACTGTAATTCTCATGAACAATACTGGTTGTAATCTGCACTTCACTAAAATCCTGGTTAAGTTTCTATCAGAAGTGAAGCTGAAACTAATAATCAATATAATTGATAATGAAATTATTGATCAGTGAATGTGGTTATTGATTGGATGTGGATATTGATTGGATGTGGTTATTGATTGGATGTGGTTATTGATTGGATGTAGTTATTGATCAGTGAATGTGGTTATTGATTGGATGTGATTATTGATTGGATGTGGTTATTGATTGGATGTAGTTATTGATCAGTGAATGTGGTTATTGATTGGATGTGGATATTGATTGGATGTGGTTATTGATTGGATGTGGTTATTGATTGGATGTAGTTATTGATCAGTGAATGTGGTTATTGATTGGATGTGGTTATTGATTGGATGTGGTTATTGATTGGATGTGGTCATTGATTGGATGTGGTTATTGATTGGATGTGGTTATTGGATATTGATCAGTGAATGTGGTTATTGATTGGATGTGGTTATTGATTGGATGTGGTTATTGGATATTGATCAGTTTGGCTGCTCAGCGTTCAGTGTGATGTAAAATAACAGGAAATGGTGGAGAGTTCGGGGGTCAACCAGCAGCAGGAAAAGAAAACACAGTGTTGTGAGGGATGAAGGTGGAACATCAGCACGGGGAGTAAAAACTCTAGAATCCTCATCATGTGTAAATGGTGTAGTTTAATGAAGTGATATTGTGTAAAGTGTGTGTTTGTAACTTCAGGAAAGTCGCACTGGATCTGTTCTGTCATCACTCGCGATCATCAGGTCACATGATCAGTTCACTCACAACATCGTGATCATTCAATTAAACACCAAATCTAAAAGCAGCAAATAACAGCAGCAGTAAAGCAGCACTTTTTACTCACTGTTCTGGAGTTCAGTGAATTATTATGCTGAAAATCATTTGCTACTTTAAAAATAGACACTTAATTACATCATTTAAAAAAAGTACACTTTTATACATAAACGCCCTGAATATAGGTATTATGTATTGGTTTATATAGTTATAATAAACAAAACATTAAATGAAAAAAGTTTATCTTTTTATCTGATGAATTGAGAAAATAATAATCTGATGAATTGATTATTAATATAATCGCTGGCTGCAGCTCTGAGCAGAAGTGTCTCTATTTTACTGATGTATTTTGTAGATTTCTGTAATAAATATAATGAATTTTACGTCAGTAAAGTTATAAAGTGTGTAATGTGTGTAAACACACTGATAGATTTTATTTTACATTAATGAACTCAATGAGACAAAACAACACAGAACTGTGACATGGAGAAAAGGGGCGGAGCTTCCAGAAGTTACATGAAAATTATCTGTGCGTGTGTGTGTGTGTGTGTGTGTGTGTGTGTGGTGCAGGAACACACGTTACCTTTCCTCTCCAGAGTGTGTTTGCCGTAAGTCAGGTATTTCTGTACCCACTCAGGACAGATGTTCTTCAGGTAATTCTCCCAATTCTTATTCAGACCAGTATTAGAATCCCACTTGTTCTTGGTGATCACAGACTGAGGTGTGGGAGCGACCCAACTCAGAGTCTTCAGATCTAAACTGAAGAAATCTTCTCCATCATAACCGTACTGCATGTATCCTGTAACAGTGCCGTCATCATCAACCTCACAGCCGTACATCTTCTGTACTGTGTGAACTCCTGCACACACACACACACACACACACACACACACACACACACACACACACACAGAGTAATTAGCATAGCATTAGCTTATTCTATCAAACACAGCTAATTTTATTATTATTCACAAACACTCACACACACATACAAACACACACACACACACACACACACATTCTCTCTCTCTCTCTCTCTCTCTCTCTCTCACACACACACACACACACACACACACACACACACAGCTGATTTTATTATTATTCAGAAACACTCACACACACATACAAACACACACACACACACACACAAATTTTCTCTCTCTCTCTCTCTCTCTCTCTCTCACACACACACAAATTTTCTCTCTCTCTCTCTCTCTCTCTCTCTGTTTTTGTGGCGTCTCTACTGATAAGAGTGGAGATGATGTGAGATGTTTGAGGAAGGAGATTCCTCCAGTACAGGTACTGAATCTGGATCATTTCTCCATATTTTCAGGATTTACATTAAAAACAGATTTGAATGAATTAGTTTAGAGATCTGACAGTAATATGAAACTGCAGCCTGAAGGAGGAATTTATTTCTCTGCTCCTCACAGATGATGAGACACAGATCCTGAAGAACTGGAGACTGAGATCAGTGTGGGATCAGCAGTGTTTTTCTCTAAAACTTTCATTTGCTGTTTTTTTTCTAAAAAGAGCTTCATCACAAAAAAAGAAGAGACGAATCCCCTGAAGACTCACAAACCCCCCGCATGGTGGAGGAGGTGGTACAGGGTCATGTTCTTCAGCTTTCTGTGTTCAGGAGCTCTAGGGCTTTTGACTCCTAAACACGAGGTCATGGATAAAACTTGTGTGTGTGAGTGTGGAAGACTGCAGCCTGGTCAGGGGGAATGTGATCAGATATGAACATGTGGTAGCTGCGTCCAGGATGAACAGTGACGTGCTCTTATTTTAAACACAGTGGAGGAAGAATGATATTGATGGAGATATTGAAGGTTCTCACTGCAATGTACGTGTTAATAACCCCTTCAGGAACAGTCACTAATGTCCTTCTTTCATTAACAATGATATCCTACAGAGAGAGAGAGGGGACTGGTTGAGAGACATAGTGTCTTTTAGAAGATTTACTTCCATGACCCTGAAGAAGAAGGAGAAGAAGGCAGGACTGAAATATACATTAACCTTCACAGTGGATTGATTTGATGATAATCCTCAGAGTGGATTAGATGTTTGGTTGAGGACATGCAGGGCACATTGTGTCCGTGGCAGAAAAGAAAAGAAAAAGAGAATGATGGTGAGATCCAGAATAATGAAGAAAATGACAAACCAGAACAAAATTGCAATGAAGAAACTACAACCAATGAGATCTTCCCAATCCTGGAGAGAACAGAGTCAAATACCACGTCAACCTTCTCCTCACACCCTTCACCCCGACCCCCCCGAGACGCGTCACGATGACACAGACGAGCATCTGCTTTCGGTCTCTAAAGCCGAAACAGCACCAGCAGAGGGCGCAGTCTTCATGTTCCTCACTCTAATGGATCTGTGGTTCTACAGCAGCATGGAATCACACGTATAAGATACAAACTGCACACGTGACAGTAACCATGACGACACAGACCCCTCACGAGGAGCTGATGATGATGATGATGATGATGATGATGATGATGATGACGTTGTGATGGAAATAAAAAGTGATCAAGAAACGAGTGAAGAAAACTGAAAACAGAGCGAATGTGAGACAGAAAGTGATTTAGATGCGTCAGAACACGAGTTCTTCATCAGATCCTCTGTGAAAAGAGAAAAACTAGAACACAGAAGAGATCAAACTTTTCTAAAAATGACTCAAAACTGCACCATTTTCTGGAGTCCATAAAAAAAAACTCTTGGAGGCAAAAAGAAGATGAAATGAATAAAAAGTGTGTAAAAAGACTGAAGTTTTTTAAAAAGAAAAGAAAGAAAATGAAACATTCTGATAAACGATGACGGAAGTGAAACGTCTGAATCTTTTCTCACGCTCATGCTCGCCACGTGCTGCTTCTTAACGTCCTCCGTGTCGTCGTGGGAGATTTTGTGCGTCACGTCTTTAAAGATAGAGAGAGGAAAGAGAGCAGGACTGTTCCACATGGTAACACAGAAAAACACAGGTATCTTCTCATCACCAGACACACGGTGAGTAAAAGAATGAATGTGATTGGACGATGGTGTGGGCGGGACTGAGGGTCTGAGTCACGTTTCATCCAGGAGGAGCTGCAGTTTGATTGTGTAAAAACACCACCCTCATTTCACAGCACAGAGGAAATGGGAAAAGGTGTGTGTTAAAAGTTCCAGGCTGTTTTGAAGAACATGTTCTGATATTTGTGTAGATGTTCCTCCTTCACCTGTAGAGACACTGGGTTTCCTACATGAGCTACACAAGACTCTAGAAACGTGGAGCTGAAGATTTCTGATTTGATGTGGAGATTTTCATCACACCCTTGAAGATATGGATCATCACCCTGTAGAAGCACATGGACCTTCTCACAGACGCCTCATGATAATAAAAAAGCAGGAGTTCACTGATGTTTGACTTTTTAACCAAGTAGATAACAATGTACACGTGAGCAATAACGTCTCATGCAGATCTTTCAATTCCACAGCACGAGGAGCTTCAACCAGAGCACGACTCCTGAACCTTCACCACATGGAGGAACTTCCAGATGTTTTAGCAGTGAGAAAAGAAATGGACAAAGTGTCTTTATTCACAGTTTACGCTCAGAAAATGGAGGATTGCTGTCAGTCAGAAGAGCTTCAGAAGAGTGCAGATGATTTTGATCAGAAAATTCACTCAGAGAATCAGACACAAGATCAATCTTTCCTCACAAACTCACCAGAAACCCCCATGGATGCTGAGCTTCATGTGTTAATCACCTGAGATGAGCTTCATAAAGACCTACACGGTCTGAGTAATGAGAAGCTCCAGACGCAGACGGACGTCCGGCTGAACTTCAAACGTGTTTATGGAGCACCGTTGGAGATGATGTTGTAGAGGTTTTGATCCACAGTCTAATCAGAGGAACTCTTTCACTGAGCTGCAGAAGAGCAGCGATTACGCTACTGAATAAAAAGAGAGACGTCACGGAGAGAAAATAGAGACGTGTCTCCGCTTTGCTGAGATTTAAAGTGATTATGAAGGACACTAATAACGTGACTGAGACGTGTCCTAGAAGAAATAATACACCAGATCACACGTACTGTGTACCAGGAAGAACCATACGAGATCATCTTTCACTAGTCAGAGACATTTTTAGATCTCAGAGATCAACAGACTGAACATGAGCCTGATTTCTCCAGACCAGGAAAAGGCTTTAGATCCAGTAGAACACCAGGATCTCTGGAAAGCTCTTGAGACATTTGGTTTAAACCTGATTTGATTAAAATAAAAGTTCTACACAATGATGTTGAAAGTGTGTTAAAAGTGAACAGAGGCTTAAACACTCTTGTGAAGGAACACAGGAGAGTGAGATGATGCTCACCATCAGAGATGCTACATGCTAAAGCTACTGAACTCCTGCTACACACATTGAGAAATGAACTGAGAGGAAAAACATCTCGTCTGTGGGCGTATGCTGGTGACATCGTCCTGATGATGAACAAACACGGTGAGGAACATCATTAACATGACTGCTGAAAGACCATGAGAAAAATCTCTTCTTCAAAAGTCAACTGGAGAAAAAGAAACTGGAAAGTGGTGAAGAAACACACCAACACTCCCAGAAAGACGTGTCTGGACAAGAGGAGGTTTAAATACCTGAGCGTGTACCAAGGAAACGAATCCTTCATCCAAAAGAACTGGGAAGGAACCACTGAACAGATAACAGGACGTGTGGGAAAATGGTTCTGTTCCAGAATGTCATGTAGAAGGTCGTGTACTAATTATTAATGATCCAGCAGTCTCCTCTCTGTGGTAGAACTTCACCCGTGTTCACCTGAAACTAGAGCTGGGAGAAGAAATCCAAGTGACTGGAGCTCAACCTGCTTCAGCTGGAACACAGTCACCAGTGTGATTCTAAAGACTCTGGAACATCTAAAACTGGAAAAGTCTTTATTTCTGATGGACCCAAAAAGACTTGATGTCTCGTGTCTATCAGAGTCTATTCAAAATCTGAAAACATTGATGCTGATTCCCCCTACTGGCTTCTGGAGGAACCACTGATCCAAAGTGATCCACAAGTCTAGATGTTACAAATAATGAGCTCACTGAAACCCTTTTTAAATCTGGAGTAATCACACTCACTCAGCTGGTGAACATTGCTGGACAAACCTTCTAAAATGTAGAACATACAGCTGAGAAGCTCAGTGTGAAATAAAAACAAATCACAACACAACACTACTCCAGAAATGGAGTTATTGACTCTCACAGGAGGAAAAAACAATGATAATGGAGTATTATGATGGACCAGAAGAACCAGACGATGGAGACCCATTTCCTGAGATATTAGTATCACCAGAGCTAAATGGATGGACACACCGGTCTTTTTATAAACTGAAAGAACAAATTTGGACTTTTACACTATTTCTGGAAAAAAAAACATTTAAAGCTTCTGTAAAATGTTTAATAAAAAAATGACATGAAAAGTCTGAGACACTGTGGCGTCTGTTTCTCACGGTAACTGAAGAAGAACCACCACAGTGGAGAACTTTATACATGTCACCATTAACAAAAAAACTGGAGACTACAATAAAGAATTGTGCACTGGATTTTAGCAGTTTATGTTTTATCTGTAACTTATGTACTAATACGGATCAGTTTACTTTCTGTAGCAAAAAGAGAGGATTTCTCCTGCTTTTACAGAGGAAGTAGAGTGAAAGCGCTTTATTCTCTTACAGACTTCAGTTATCCATTTACATGAATATTCTCTGATACAGACTTTTATTTTTGGGGGCAAAGAACACAAAAAAATATGAAAAATGAATAAACGTCTGAACTAGGTGTTGGGCGAAGCAAAAATTGGTGAATACTTAAGCAGAAGAAAGAAAATCAAAGAGAAAGGAAATGATAGTGCAGTTACAGTAACAACAGCTCCATTAATATCAAGAGTAAACTCTAATACAAAAAGACCCGAGAAACACTGGAGACAATATGGTGTGATAACGGAGCAATGTGAAAGGATAATGGAAAATCAGCTCTTCTTCGCACACTGTCATCATTTTCTTTATTAAAGAAATATTCAATTCTTAATTAGAGAGTGTGTGGAGTCTGGAAGGAAAGGAACGCATAAGGATACGTAACACAGCAAACACCAACATACACATACAATAACGGACGAAGGAGTAAGTGTGAGTGAGGTGTTTATGTAGGAGCGAGGCTGAGTGATAATGAACCCCCAGGTGTGCGTGATTACGCCGGGACCTCCAGAAAAAGTGGAGGCATGACAGTCACCAAAGGGGGCGTGGCAGGTGGATTCCTGACTATTAGTAGTGTTTTTTAAACAATGTGTTTATCTATCACACCTGCTTTCTCTGATCATTCAATGAAACACTATGAACAAACACAAAATCTAAAAGCAGCAAATAACAGCAGAAGTAAACGATCATAATTTTGGATCATATTTTTGTAATGTTTTTCAGCAAATGTTCATGTATTTATACACAAATTTATATTCTTTCTTTTTTTTAAGTCTGTTAGCGTCCTGTATTTCTCTGTTTCATTCTGTGTCATACTGCAACTAATCTTTTTTCAAATGTAATTTTCTGCGACTTGACTCCATTCACATGCTCGTTTTCACTGTTTGTGTATTAAATGTTATGCATATCATTTAATTAATTCTACAAAATGTAATTAATTCTACATTTTAGATGCTTATATCTTCCCAACTAAACAAAATGTCTATTTTAAAACAAAACTGTCAAAACAAACTTATTATATTTTATATTGATTTATTTTAAGCATGATTGTCAATTTGCCATCTGCAATCATCATTAAATACAATACGAATGTTGATTTACACAAGCAGCTGCTATAAGCTTTCAAATTTCATTAATGTCAAAATGAATCTCACTATATGACTTTTGCATTTTTAAAGTAAACTTTTATACATAAATACCCTGAATAATGGGTTTATACAGTTATAATAAGCAGGTTTTTTATCCAATTAATTGATTCATCGAAAAAAGAATCATCTGATGATTTGATTCGCAAAATAATGGTTAGTTGCAGCCCTGACTGAAACGATTCTTTCTTTGAGTTTAATCATAAGAGTGTTTCATACACAGATTTTCTGTTTCCTGATTAAATTTATACACACTGTACATTCAACAATAATAATAGTGATAGTAATAATATTAATAATTATTATAATAATAATAACTTAAACAGTATGTGTTTTCTTACTGAATAATATTTATTTTATCTGTGTTAAAATATTTTTAACAATTTTTAAGAATGATATTGATGGAGATGTTGAAGGTTCTCACTGCAATGTACGTGTTAATAACCCCTTCAAGAACAGTCACTAATGTCCTTCTTTCATTAACAATGATATCCTACAGAGAGAGAGAGAGAGAGAGAGAGAGAGAGAGAGAGAGGGGGACTGGTTGAGAGACATAGTGTCTTTTTAGAAGATTTACTTCCATGATCCTGAAGAAGAAGAAGAAGAAGGCAGGAGTAAAATCTACATTAACCTTCACAGTGGATTGATTTGATGATAATCCTCAGAGAGGATTAGATGTTTGGTTGAGGACATGCAGGGCACGTTGTGTCCGTGTCAGAAAAGAAAAGAAAAAGAGAATGATGGTGAGATCCAGAATAATGAAGAAAATGACAAACCAGAACAAAGATGAAATGAAGAAACCACAACCAATGAGATCTTCCCAATCCTGGAGAGAACAGAGTCAAATACCACGTCAACCTTCTCCTCACACCCTTCACCCCGACCCCCCCGAGACGCGTCACGATGACACAGACGAGTGTCTGCTTTCGGTCTCTACAGCTGAAACAGCACCAGCAGAGGACGCAGTCTTCATGTTCCTCACTCTGATTGATCTGTGGTTCTACAGCAGCATGGAATCACACGTATAAGATACAAACTGCACACGTGACAGTAACCATGATGACACAGACCCCTCACGAGGAGCTGATGATGATGATGATAATGATGATGATGATGGTGAGGATGTTGTGACGGAAATAAAAAGTGATCAAGAAACGAGTGAAGAAAACTGAAAACAGAGCAAATGTGAGACGGAAAGTGATTTAGATGCGTCAGAACACGAGTTCTTCATCAAAACCTCTGTGAGAGGAGAAAAACTAGAACACAGAAGAGATCAAACTTTTTTTGTTCCAGAATGTCATGTAGAAGGTCGTGTACTGATTATTAATAATCCAGCAGTCTCCTCTCTGTGGTAGAACATCACCCATGTTCACCTGAAACTAGAGCTGGGAGAAGAAATCCAAGTGATACTAGTGGACTTGTTCTAGAACAAACTGCACTGGGTACCGTGAATCTTCTCTATGTTCCTCAAGAAGATGTTGGTCAGGGTTTAGTGCACCTACAGAGCAGGATCACTTCATTTCAGCTTAACTTTCTACACAAGTTCCTGAAGCTTAACGTGCTTCAGCTGGAACACAGTCACCAGTGTGATTCTAAAGACTCTGGAACATCTAAAACTGGAAAAGTCTTTATTTCTGATCGACCAAAAAGACTTGATGTCTCGTGTCCACCAGCTTTCTATCAGAGTCTATTCAAAATACAAAAAAACATTGATGCTGCTTCCCTCTGCTGGCTGCTGGAGGAACCACTGATCCATAGAACACGTCTAGACGTTACAAATAATGCACTGAATCTCTTCTTAGATCTGGAGTAATCACACTTACTCAACTGGTGAACACTGCTGGACCAACCTTCTACAACATAGAACATTCAGCTGAGAAGTGAAAAACATGGAGAACATAGAAACATTGGAGAGAATACAGTGTGTTGATGGAGCAGTGTGCAGGAGGAAGCAAAATCATCTCTTCTTCAAACAGTCATTTTATAAATTATTCCATTTCTCAATCTGTAGATTTTTAACCTGATTTATTTTTTAGTGTTTTAAAAATGTGTTAATAAAATTCTGTTTTAAAATCTCATCTCTCTTTACGCCACTATGTGTATGCTATTTGTAAGTGTGTGTGTGTGTGTGTGTGTGTGTGTGTGTGTGTGTGTGTGTGTGATCAGTGTAATCAGTTTTATTCTCTCACAGAGTTAATCAACTAATATTAAACTCTTTATAAATAAATCTATATTAATTTATTCTTTATTCTATTTGTAAATAAAGTTTAAATAAACAGTAATGATGATGATGATGATGATGATGATGATGATGATCACACAGCAGGAGGATTTTATTTCCTCAGGGTTTTTTTTTTATTAAGAAAAAAATATTTCCTTTGTATTTTTTATAACCTGCCACAAAGAGACAGAAGAGGAGTGAAGATACACACATCATTTATAGATGTGTGTGTGTGTGTATGTGTGTGTGTGTGTGTGTGTGTGTGTGTGTGTGTGTGAGAACAGGAAGTGCATTGCAGTAAAGTTTGAGCTGAAACAGTGAAACTGCAGCACTGATCAGACTGAAACACACCTGGAACTGATTTATTTATTTATTTATTTATTTATTTATTTATTTATCACTTATAAAGTTTATATTTAGTGTTTATTCAGTTTGTTTTCTTAAATTATTCAATAAAAAGTTTTTGTCTTTTTTTTCTTTATCAGTCTTTAAATTGTATTTAAATTTAAACAGAACAAAACAACTGCAGTAAAACCTTTATATCTTTTCTGTACTGCTGAGAATCTAAACTGTGTGTGTGTGTGTGTGTGTGTGTGTGTGTGTGTGTGTGTGTGTGTGTGTGTGTGTGTGTGTGTTTACCTGTAGTCTGATTGAAGCGCTGCATTAGAGTTCCCATATTGACTTTGAAGATCTCCTGAGTTCCCTGCACAGTCTGTGTGTTTTTGTTCCAGTAATCTTCTCCCTCATTGTTTTGGATCCACTGCGTCTTTGGGATCACTTTCCTGATCTTACTGTCGTAATAGTCAAACTGCTGTCCATCCACCTGACCAACAGCAGTGAACTCTGGGAAATTTATTCCTGGTGTAACTGCAGTGTAGACGTACTGCAGAGAGTGTTTCACTGTCAAATAATAAACACACACATTAACACACTAATACAACACACACACACACACACACACACACACACACACACACACAGTAACAGTACTTACACTCTCTCACTCTACACACACTCTGCTTTTATTATGAAGTCTTTTATTTATCCAATAATCATCTGATACTGAAACACATCACTGTACATTCATCACTTTATTATTTATTATTTTACTCTGAAAAACATCTATAAATCATAATAATAATAATAATAATAATAATAATAATAATAATAATAATAATATTAAATCTGTGAAACTTGACATCAAATTATTAACAGAAAATTATATATTTTGGAAACTGAAGTGTTTACACAACTATGTTTATTTTATTACAAAAACAAAGACGGATTATTGTATTTGGAATGTTTCCTCCTCATCATCATCTTCATCATCATTATCCTCATCATCTTCCTCTATCTGCTCTAAATCACTTTAATTTCCATCCATAAACACTCCCATCACAATTAACAGTTTAATTACATCTGAAAATATACAGAATAATAATATTTGTGAATTATGAATTTATTCTCTAAATTAGTTAAAAATAACATTTAGATTATAATCATTTATTTATTTATTTTACTAAAAAGACAAATCAGATTGGATGCACAAAAATCATAAATATTTAATTTCCACCGGTATAAAATCAGATATAAATTATTTTAATATGACCATTAACTTTTTAATTAGTTTAATAAATAATTAAAACTTTGTATTTGGCATTATAGCAGAAACAATGTATATATAATAATAATATAATAATTATTATTATTATTATATACATTATTCCTGCTATAATGTATATATAATAATAATAAATATTAATAATATATGAATAATATAATAATAATAATACAAATTAATAATATAATATAATATATTTAATTAATATTTATTTGTATTGTATTTTGTATTTATAGCAGGAATAATTCAGTTTACATCATAAAATACAAAACATTGATGATAATCTAAATTATTTTATACACCTGCTGTATCATATTTAATACACATATTTAACACGATTTTACTATAACATTCTTTACTAAATATTAATTAATTATTAGTTGCTTCTAAAAAGTACATATTCATATTAAAAAATCAGTAACAACATAAACTTTATTTTTTTTGCAACAACTTTTACAAAATCATGAAATCAGCCATACTGAAAAAAGTCTGCTATTGAGTGCAGTACAGAGATAAATCCACTAGGGGGCAGTAGAGTGTCATATTGTATAGAAGAGGTTTTAGAGGAAAGTGTTAATGAGGTGGTGCAGATTTCAGAAACTCTTCCCTCAGATCTGATCATTTACAGTTATAATAATAATAATAATAATAATAATAATAATAATAATAATAATAATAATAATAAGCTGTGTGCTGTTTATCTGATGTTACTGATGTTATTTGATCCTCGATCCTTAAATTTATATTTATATATTAATTATTAATGTATTCAGTAGAAATGTATAATTTATTCCTCAGGAAATTTCTTTAACTCTCGTCATTTATTTTATTTTATTCTATAATACTAACTGACACAATGTGGAATCTTATTAAACAAAGAAGAATTAAACACAGCTTCACACACACACACACACACACACACACACACACACACACACAGTTTACCAGTATTATGTAGTGTATAAATCTCCCTCATTATACTATAAACAATAAAAGTCACTCACTGTCTCACAACCTGAACTGAGGAGTGACGTCACACTCACTCACACGCACACACACACACACACACACATAGACAAACACACACACACACACACACACACACAGATCTCCTCCACAGTGTCTCAGTACATGTTATTAAAGTGTGATTTTCTACAGTAAAGTGAATAAAGAGGTATAATATTATAGAGTAAATATAAGTAGACAGTATAAATGACTGAACTCACCTGCTGATGAAAGATGAAGAGAAAATGTGAGGAAAACCAGAGCTTTCATTACTGAACTGCAGCTCGCCATCATTTACCTATACCACACACCTAACACTCTATAACCTCTTATTATTATCTATAACTCCGTGTGGAACTCCAGAGAAGAAGAAGAGAAGAAGAGAAGGTCACAGATGCTCCTGATTCTGGTTCTTCACCGGGAAACTTCTGCTCTAGCAGTCAGGAGGAGTTTATATACCAGCGCTCTGACCAATCACAACTCAGAGTTTGGACCAATCAGAATTGAGGATTCAGTTTCGTCATCAGGATCTGAGGAGAAATGAGGAGAGCAGGATTATACTGAAAGTGAAAGAAAATGATGGAGGAGAAGAAGAAGAGTTTATCATCATCACTCTATTATACTCTTTACATCACTCTTTACTCTTTTATATTTTCACATGTTTAAAATAAAAATATTATTATTATTTTATATTATTTATAGAATGTAATTAGATTAATCATGATTTAATGTACAAAAGGAATTGTTGTTTATTAACATTAAGATTTTTTACATGTTCAATAAATATAACTACAATAAAGTCATAATATTTATAACAGTAATAATGATTCACTTTAACTATAAACTCAATACTTTGTGTTGTGACACAAAAGAACTGTATAAGAAAAATAAACTGTATATAAAATTGCATTGCGTGGTCCGGTACCGCTGGGTTCAGCCATGTCTCAGTGAAGCAGAGAAGAAGCAGTCCTGAATGTCCCTCTGGAACTTGACCCTTGCCCTGAGGTTGTCGGCGCTACGGGAGGAAACTGGAGTCACAGTTCCAACATTGTGGCTTTAGGAGCCTGTGGCAGGGACTAAGAACCATCACAGACTATAAAACACCATCTTACAGAATGGGGAATGCGGACGCTTCTCTGGAAGACGAGCTAAACATCTTTTACGCTCGCTTCGAGGCTGCAGCTAACCATGCTAACAGCATGCATGCCGAGAGAGTCGGAGAGGTAAACACATTCACCATCTTGGAGCATGACTTGAGGAGGGCATTTAAGAGAGTGAATACCAGGAAGGCAGCAGGACCAGATGGCATCACAGGTCGGGTTCTGAAAGCCTGCGCTGACCAGCTAGCACCGGTGTTCACTGAGAAATTCAACCTCTCCCTGGAACAGTCTGTTGTCCCCTCATGCTTCAAACAGTCCACCATTGTTCCTGTCCCGAAGAAACCCCAGCCCACCTGCCTCAACAACTATCACCCTGTAGCCTTGACCTCAGTAGTGATGAAGTGCTTTGAGAGACTGGTCAGAGACTTTATCACTGCATCACTACCAGACACACTGGATCCTCTACAGTGCACATACCGCCAGAACCGTTCTACTGGGGACGCCATTGCTCATCTTCTTCACACAACAATGAGCCACCTGAGAAAAAATACAAACAGCAAAAATGCTGTTTGTGGACTACAGTTTAGCATTCAACACCATAATTCCCTCCATGCTTACCTCTAAGTTGGAGGTCCTGGGACTCTGCCACTGTGTCAATGGCTCTCTAACTTCCTGACAGACAGACCACAAGCCATACGGTGGGTAAACACACCTCATCCACCCTCACCCTCAGCACTGGAGCTCCCCAGAGTTGTGTTCTGAGCCCCCTGGTGTACTCACTGTACACATACGACTGTGTGGCCACTTCCAACTCCACCACCATCATCAAGTTTACTGACAACACTGTTGTGGTGGGCCTGATCTCAAACAACGACGAGACGGCCTACCTACAGCAGGTTAAAAACCTGGAGAGATCGTGCACCCTCTCAGGTACTGACGGTAGTTTAAAGTCCCTAAAGCGTCTCAGATGGTACAGATGCTGCTGGGCTTCTTCATCAGGGTGTTGATGTGACAGGACCTGTCTTCTCTGAGGTGCTGAGGACCTTTTACACTTGTACCATTGAGAGCATACTAACAGGTAGCATCACTTCCTGGTTTGGGAACAGCACCATGCAGGACAAGCGAGCCCTCCAGAGGGTGGTGCGTTCAGCTGAATGTACAAACCACAACGAGCTCCCTGACCTGCAGGACATCTACAGCACGCGGTGCCGGACCAGGGCCAGGAAGATTGTGAATGACCTCAGTCATCCCAACAATGGACTTTTTTCTCTGTTGCGTTCAGAAAAGCGCTTCCAATCCTTGAAAGCAAACACAGAGAGAATGAGGAGGAGCTTCTTCCTGCAGGCCATTCGGTGTTTAAACCAGGAAACACCCAGGAACTAGTACTGGACCTCTCTCTCCATCTCTCCACAAAACTTTTTTTGCACCATGACACTTTAACTCTGAACTTGCACAGCACAGTGTCACTTTATACCTCACCACACTGCACATGGACACTTTAAGGACAATCACTAAATCACTTTAATTTGTACTGTTGATATCTGCCACACTGATTCATACGCATATTTTCATATATATTTATATGGGTTATATTTTTTATTTATCTACTTTATTTTTTTATCTTTAAATTCTACTCCTTTTTTATGCTTGAATGTTGGCCAGCCGTGAAAAAACATTTCACTGCATGCCGTACTCTGTGTGTGTGTGTGTGTGTGTGTGTGTGTGTGTGTGTGTGTGTGTGTGTGTGTGTGTGTGTGTGTGAGAGAGAGAGATTTACTCCACTGTTAATAAAAATTTCTCCTGTTTTGTCCACCATCAATAAACACACACAGATCAGAAAAGGCTTCAGAAGTTAGTGTTAGAGAATAGAGTAGAGGATGGATGATGGATGATGGATGATGGAGGGTG
>NC_060910.1:19344579-19354473 GCF_014805685.1 Silurus meridionalis | reverse complement strand
GGCCTGGCCTGGCCTGGCCTGGCCTGGCCTGGCCTAACCCTAACCCTAATCCCCACTTGATTTTGGCATGGTGCCTGGAGCTGCGGCTATTTCCCTAACCTAACCCTAACCCTAACCTAACCCTAACCTAACCCTAACCCTAATCCCCACTTGATTTTGGCATGGTGCCTGGAGCTGCGGCTATTTCCCTAACCTAACCCTAACCCTAATCCCCACTTGATTTTGGCATGGTGCCTGGAGCTGCGGCTATTTCCCTAACCTAACCCTAACCTAACCCTAACCCTAATCCCCACTTGATTTTGGCATGGTGCCTGGAGCTGCGGCTATTTCCCTAACCTAACCCTAACCCTAATCCCCACTTGATTTTGGCATGGTGCCTGGAGCTGCGGCTATTTCCCTAACCTAACCCTAATCCCCACTTGATTTTGGCATGGTGCCTGGAGCTGCGGCTATTTCCCTAACCTAACCCTAATCCCCACTTGATTTTGGCATGGTGCCTGGAGCTGCGGCTATTTCCCTAACCTAACCCTAACCCTAATCCCCACTTGATTTTGGCATGGTGCCTGGAGCTGCGGCTATTTCCCTAACCTAACCCTAACCCTAATCCCCACTTGATTTTGGCATGGTGCCTGGAGCTGCGGCTATTTCCCTAACCTAACCCTAACCTGGCCTGGCCTGGCCTGGCCTGGCCTGGCCTGGCCTGGCCTAACCCTAACCCTCCTCAAATTCCTAACCCTAACCCTAATCCCCACTTGGATTTTGGCATGGTGCCTGGAGCTGCGGCTATTTCCCTAACCTAACCCTAACCCTAACCCTAACCTGGCCTGGCCTAACCCTGGCCTAACCCTGGCCTAACCCTAACCCTAACCTAACCCAGCCCGTGCCACCCCGAGTTGCTGCGCCTACACCCACTCCTGCACATTTCCTGAAGAGTAAAGCCAATTTTGGAAAACGGAAAAGAAAATGGTAAGTCTAAGCCTGATGAAGGTCTAAATAAACTGAAATGTTACCTGATGAGAGAGTTTGGAACAGCACTGAGTATGGGGTGCCAATGTTTTGAGCAGTGCTGTCTGGGGTGCCAATGTTTTGAGCAGTGCTGTCTGGGGTGCCATTAGTTTAAATTTCATGGCATGAGTAAAGCCAGTTGGAAAATGGAAAAGGAAAAGAAAATGATGGAAAAATAAAGCCAGTTTGGAAAATGGAAAAGGAAAAGAAAATGATGGAAAAATAAAGCCAGTTTGGAAAAAGAAAAGGACATGGAGAGTCTAAGCCTGATGATGGATGGAGAAAACTTAAAAAATGAGAGTGTTTGGAACAGCACTGAGTATGGGGTGCCAATGTTTTGAGCAGTGCTGTCTGGGGTGCCATTAGTTTAAATTTCATGGCATGAGTAAAGCCAGTTGGAAAATGGAAAAGGAAAAGAAAATGGTAAGTCTAAGCCTGATGAAGGTCTATATAAACCGAAACGTTGCAACAGACTTACCATTAAATGACGTCATGGGGATTTATAAAAGGGCAAATAATCTGCTTTAAAGAACGAAATCAGAAGTCACTGGCTAAAATGAAAAAGGGAATACACCCTTCATTTAAAAAGACAAAAAGGGAATGGATTACTAGCAAAGGGGGAAAGAAAATGGGCAAATGTCCACTTCTCACTAGAAACACAAAGAAAAAATGCACGATAAAAGGGCAATTTTCCTGCCACTTATCATCAGCAGCAGCAAGAGAAAGAGAGAACGGGCAAATGTCCACTTCTCACTAGAAACACAAAGAAAAATGCACGATAAAGGGCAATTTTCCTGCCACTTATCACCAGCAGCGGAGTTAAGGTCAGGTGTTAGTGTTAGAGTGTTAGGTTAGGGTTAGGTCAGGTGTTAGGGTTAGGGTTAGGGTTAGGTGTTAGGGTTAGGTCAGGTGTTAGGTTAGTTAAGGTCAGGTGTTAGGTTAGGTTAAGATAAGGGGTTAGGGTTAGGTTAAGGTCAGGTGTTAGGGTTAAGATAAGGGGTTAGGGTTAGGGTTAAGATAAGGGGTTAGGGTTAAGGTCAGGTGTTAGGTTAAGGTCAGGTGTTAGGTTAGGTTAAGATAAGGGGTTAGGGTTAGGTTAAGGTCAGGTGTTAGGGTTAGGTCAGGTGTTAGGTTAGGTTAGGGTTAGGTTAGGTTAAGATAAGGGGTTAGGGTTAAGATAAGGGGTTAGGGTTAAGATAAGGGGTTAGGGTTAAGGTCAGGTGTTAGGTTAGTTAAGGTCAGGTGTTAGTGTTAGAGTGTTAGGGTTAGGTTAGGTTAAGATAAGGGGTTAGGGTTAAGATAAGGGGTTAGGGTTAGGTTAAGATAAGGGGTTAGGGTTAAGATAAGGGGTTAGGGTTAAGGTCAGGTGTTAGGGTTAGGTCAGGTGTTAGGTTAAGGTCAGGTGTTAGGGTTAGGGTTAAGATAAGGGGTTAGGGTTAGGGTTAGGTTAGGTTAAGGTCAGGTGTTAGGGTTAGAGTGTTAGGGTTAGGGTGTTAGGTTAGGTTAAGGTCAGGTGTTAGTGTTAGGTTAGGTTAGTGTTAGGTTAGTTAAGGTCAGGTGTTAGGGTTAGGTTAGTGTTAGGTTAGTTAAGGTCAGGTGTTAGGGTTAGGGTGTTAGGTTAGGGTTAAGGTCAGGTGTTAGGTTAGTGTTAGGTTAAGGTCAGGTGTTAGGGTTAGGGTGTTAGGTTAGGTTAAGGTCAGGTGTTAGGGTTAGGGTGTTAGGGTTAAGATAAGGGGTTAGGTTAGGGTTAGGTTAAGGTCAGGTGTTAGGGTTAGGGTTAGAGTGTTAGGGTTAGGGTTAAGATAAGGGGTTAGGGTTAGGGTGTTAGGGTTAGGTGTTAGGGTTAGGGTTAAGATAAGGGGTTAGGGTTAGGGTGTTAGGTTAGGGTTAGGGTTAGGTTAAGGTCAGGTGTTAGGGTTAGGGTTAGAGTGTTAGGTTAGTGTTAGGGTTAGGTTAAGTTCAGGTGTTAGGGTTAGGGTGTTAGGTTAGGGTTAAGGTCAGGTGTTAGGGTTAGGTGTTAGGGTTAGGGTTAGGGTGTTGGGGTTAGGGTTAAGATAAGGGGTTAGGGTTAGTGTTAGGGTTAGGGTTAAGGTCAGGTGTTAGGGTTAGGGTTAGGTCAGGTGTTAGGTTAGGTTAGGTTAGGTTAGTGTTAGGTTAGGGTTAGGTTAGTGTTAGGTTAGTTAAGGTCAGGTGTTAGGGTTAGAGTGTTAGGTTAGGGTTAGGTTAAGATAAGGGGTTAGGGTTAGGTTAGGGTTAGGTTAGGTGTTAGGTTAGTTAAGGTCAGGTGTTAGGGTTGGGGTGTTAGGTTAGGGTTAAGGTCAGGTGTTAGGTTAGGTGTTAGGTTAGGTTAAGGTCAGGTGTTAGTGTTAGAGTGTTAGGTTAGTGTTAGGTTAGTTAAGGTCAGTTGTTAGGGTTAGGGTTAGGTGTTAGGGTTAGGTTAAGGTCAGGTGTTAGGGTTAGGGTGTTAGGGTTAGGGTTAAGATAAGGGTTAGGGTTAGGGTGTTAGGTTAAGGTCAGGTGTTAGGGTTGGGGTGTTAGGGTTAGGGTTAAGGTCAGGTGTTAGGGTTAAGGTGTTAGGGTTGGGGTTAGGGTTAAGATAAGGGTTAGGGTTAGGGTTAGGGTTAAGGTCAGGTGTTAGGGTTAGAGTGTTAGGGTTAGGGTTAAGATAAGGGTTAGGGTTGGGGTGTTAGGGTTAGGGTTAAGGTCAGGTGTTAGGGTTAGGGTGTTAGGGTTAGGGTGTTAGGGTTAGGGTTAAGGTCAGGTGTTAGGGTTGGGGTGTTGGGGTTAGGGTGTTAGGGTTAGGGTGTTAGGGTTAGGGTTAAGGTCAGGTGTTGGGGTTAGGTGTTAGGGTTAGGGTTAAGGTCAGGTGTTGGGGTTAGGGTGTTAGGGTTAGGTTAAGGTCAGTGTTAGGGTTAGGTGTTAGGGTTAGGGTTAAGGTCAGGTGTTAGGGTTAGGTGTTAGGGTTAGGGTTAAGGTTAGGTGTTAGGGTTAGGTGTTAGGTTAGGGTTGGGTCAGGTGTTAGGTTAGGGTGTTAGGCTAGGGTTAAGGTCAGTGTTAGGTTAGGTTAAGATAAGGGGTTAGGTTAGGGTGTTAGGTTAGGGTGTTAGGCTAGGGTTAAGGTCAGGTGTTAGGTTAGGTGTTAGGTTAGTTAAGGTCAGGTGTTAGGGTTAGGGTGTTAGGTTAGGTTAAGTTCAGGTGTTAGGTTAGTGTTAGGGTTAGGGTTAGGTTAGGTTAAGATAAGGGGTTAGGGTTAGTGTTAGGTTAGGGTGTTAGGTTAGGTTAAGATAAGGGGTTAGGTTAGGTGTTAGGTTAGGGTTAGGTTAAAGTCAGGTGTTAGGTTAGTGTTAGGGTTAGGTTAGGTTAGGTTAGGTGTTAGGGTTAGGGTGTTAGGTTAGGTTAAGATAAGGGGTTAGGTTAGGTTAGTGTTAGGTTAGTGTTAGGTTAGGTTAGGTTAGGGTGTTAGTTAGGGGTGTTAGGGTTAGGGTTGGGGTGTTAGGTTAGTGTTAGGGGTGTTAGGTTAGGGTTAGGGTTAGGGTTAGGTGTTAGGTTAGGGTTAGGGTTAAGATAAGGGGTTAGGGTTAGGTGTTAGGGTTGGGGTTAGGGTTAGTGTTAGGGTTAGGTGTTAGGGTTAGGTTAGGTGTTAGGTTAGGTGTTAGGGTTAAGGTCAGGTGTTGGGGTTAGGTGTTAGGGTTAGGTTAAAGTCAGGTGTTAGGGTTAGGGTGTTAGGTTAGGTTAAGATAAGGGGTTAGGTTAGTGTTAGGGTTAGGTTAAGGTCAGGTGTTAGGTTAGTGTTAGGTTAGGTTAAGTTCAGGTGTTAGGGTTAGGGTGTTAGGGTTAGGGTTAAGGTCAGGTGTTAGGTTAGGGTTAAGGTCAGTGTTAGGTTAGGTTAAGGTCAGGTGTTAGGGTTGGGGTGTTAGGTTAGGTTAAGATAGGGGTTAGGGTTGGTCAGGTGTTAGGTGTTAGGGTTAGAGTTAAGGTCAGTGTTAGGTTAGGGTGTTAGGTTAGGGTTCAGGTCAGGTGTTAGGGTTAGAGTGTTAGGGTTAGGGTTAAGGTCAGGTGTTAGGTTAGTGTTAGGTTAGGGTTAAGGTCAGGTGTTAGTGTTAGGGTTAGGTTAAGATAAGGGGTTAGGGTTAGGGTTAGTGTTAGGTTAGTGTTAGGTGTTAGGGTTAGGTGTTAGGTTAGGGTTAGGGTTAAGTTCAGGTGTTAGGGTTAGGGTGTTAGGTTAGGGTTAAGGTCAGGTGTTAGGGTTAGGGTGTTAGGTTAGGTTAGGTTAAGGTCAGGTGTTAGGGTTTGGGTGTTAGGTTAGGGTTAAGATAAGGGGTTAGGGATAGGGTGTTAGGGTTAGAGTTAAGGTCAGTTGTTAGGGTTAGGTTGTTAGGGTTAGGGTTAGGTCAGGTGTTAGGGTTAGAGTGTTAGGTTAGGGTTAAGTTCAGGTGTTAGGTTTGGGTGTTAGGTTAGGGTTAGGTCAGGTGTTAGGGGTGTTAGGGTTAGGTTAAGATAAGGGGTTAGGGTTAGTGTTAGGTTAGGTGTTAGGGTTAGGTTAAGGTCAGGTGTTAGGGTTAGGGTGTTAGGGTTAGGGTTAAGGTCAGGTGTTAGGGTTAGGGTGTTAGGGTTAGGTTAAGGTCAGGTGTTAGGGTTAGGGTTAGGTTAGGGTGTTAAGGTCAGGTGTTAGGGTTAGGGTGTTAGGTTAGGTTAAGGTCAGGTGTTAGGTTAGGGTGTTAGGTTAGGTGTTAGGTTAGGTTAAGGTCAGGTGTTAGGGTTAGGGTGTTAGGTTAGTGTTAGGGTTAGGGTTAGGGTTAGGTGTTAAGGTCAGGTGTTAGGTTAGGTGTTAGGGTTAGGGTTAAGGTCAGGTGTTAGGGTTAGGGTGTTAGGTTGGGGTGTTAGGTTAGGTGTTAGGGTTAGGTTAAGGTCAGGTGTTAGGTTAGGGTGTTAGGGTTATGGTTAAGATAAGGGGTTAGGGTGTTAGGGTTAGGGTTAAGGTCAGGTGTTAGGGTTAAGGTCAGGTGTTAGGGTTAGAGTGTTAGGGTTAGGGTTAAGGTCAGGTGTTAGGGTTGGGGTGTTAGGGTTAGGGTTAGGGTTGTCAGGTGTTAGGGTTAGGGTGTTAGGGTTAGGGTTAAGGTCAGGTGTTAGGGTTAGGGTGTTAGGGTTAGGGTTAAGATAAGGGGTTAGGGTTAGGGTGTTAGGGTTAGGGTTAGGATTAAGGTCAGGTGTTAGGGTTAGGGTGTTAGGGTTAGGTCAGGTGTTAGGGTTAGGGTTAAGGTTAAAGTCAGGTGTTAGGGTTAGGGTGTTAGGGTTAAGGTCAGCTGTTATGGTTAGGGTGTTAGGGTTAAGGGTTAGGGTTAAGGTCAGGTGTTAGGATTAGGGTATTAGGGTTAGGGTTAAGGTCAGGTGTTAGGGTTAGGGTGTTAGGATTTAGAGTATGAAAATGAATGAGTCAGCAGAACAAGTACTTAAAGAAAACTTTAAATTCAGTAAAACAGTTTTCTGTATCATTACATTTAACTGAGATCTAGAGCCACCTCAGCTACAGGAAGTCTGATAGACGAAACTGTGACTCACATAGTACAGAAGATCTGTCCAGCCTTCCATAGTGATGCATTGTAACCATAGTTTGGTCCAAGCCAGTATTTCTTACAGGTTGTACCATTTGGACAGAGACGTGAGGGGAGTTCAGTTCCACATGGAAACTCTTCCCAAATTTCCTCTATCAACAACAACAACACACACACACACACACACACACACACACACACACACACACACACACACACACACACACACCATCATCAGTCCACTACACACTACATACCACACACAACACATTCAATTCTCCTTAAACATTACAGAAAGTTAAAATCAGTGTTGGACAGTAATAAAGTAAATGGAATTCGTTTTTCTCGTATCTGTATTTTACTGCAGTTTTACCATTTGAGGAAATTTTTACTGAAACTTCACTACATTTCAAAGTATATATTTTTATATTCAACTACATTTAGTGAAATCAGTCGTTCCTTTTTATTAACGAGGAAAAAACGTAACTGGTGAAACACGCAGCGAGTCACCAATCAGGGTCGAGCGCACGCTCTGTTTTACACGTGTTCTGATTGGTGCTTAGTGTATCTACTGATCACCAACATACAGTTCAGCATCAGTTCAACATCAAGCAGAACATTTAGAGATGATGAAGAAACTCCAGACTCAAACTCACCACAACACACGTGACCTCATTTACACGTTTATTTTGAAGTAGTTGAAAAGAAGTTTAGGGATCATTATAACTGTTTAACTGATTAAACAATACTGATGAAGGAAACAGACACAATAATCCCAAACACATCTTCACACTGTTGCCTCTCAGGATTAAAGCACCTCCATGGTCTCATGACCAGGAATTTCATCTTATTCTTCTAAAACTGACACAAGCTCACCAGTGATGTCATCAAAGCAGGTGGTGTGAAATTTGCCGATGTAGAACTCAAGGCCGATGATGGCAAACATGAGGATGGCGAGGAAAAGCAGCAGGCCAATCTGCAGCAGGGGGATCATGGCCTTCATGATGGATGTGAGCACCACCTGCAGGCCTGAAGACAATGGTTAGAAGTGAGTTTGACAGTTTGGAGGTCTTCATTCATGTTAGGGTGTTAGGGTTAGGGTGTTAGGGTTAAGGTCAGGTGTTAGGGTGTTAGGGTGTTTGGGTTAAGGTCAGGTGTTAGGGTTAGGATGTTAGGGTTAGGGTTAGGGTTAAGGTCAGGTGTTAGGGTGTTAGGGTTAGGTTAAGGTCAGGTGTTAGGGTTAGGTTAAGGTCAGGTGTTAGGGTTGGGGTGTTAGGGTTAAGGTCAGGTGTTAGGGTTAGTGTTAGGTTAAGGTCAGGTGTTAGGGTTAGTGTTAGGGTTAAGGTCAGGTGTTAGGGTTAGTGTTAGGGTTAAGGTCAGGTGTTAGGTTAGGGTTAAGGTCAGGTGTTAGGGTTGGGGTGTTAGGGTTAGGTTAAGGTCAGGTGTTAGGGTGTTAGGGTTAGGTTAAGGTCAGGTGTTAGGGTGTTAGGGTTAGGGTGTTAGGGTTAGGGTTAAGGTCAGGTGTTAGGGTTAGGTTAAGGTCAGGTGTTAGGGTTAGGTTAAGGTCAGGTGTTAGGTTAGGGTTAAGGTCAGGTGTTAGGGTTAGGGTGTTAGGGTTAGGTTAAGGTCAGGTGTTAGGGTGTTAGGGTTAGGTTAAGGTCAGGTGTTAGGGTTAGGGTGTTAGGGTTACGGTTAAGGTCTTTATAAATCTTTATAAATTATTTATTTTTGCGATTGTACCCAATAAGTACAAACCCCATAAACATCACCTGGAAAGAGTGCTATAGTTGGGTGAGAATGAATAAGAGAAAGTGTGTAGTTTTAGAATAAGTCGGTGAAATAAAAAAACATATGTTTCCAATTAATGTAAATCATGTAAAATCAAGTAGAGGCACAGATTTTCCACCGCAGCTCATTATCAGATAATGACCTTAACACCCCCCGCTATTCACAGGTAAAACAGTTCACACGTTGAGTCTCACACACACACACACGCCTACGCGCACACGCACACGCACACACACACGCGCGCCCCCCGGACAGTGTCATAAAACAATGCCAGAGAATTTACCTTTTCATCTAAAGAAGATTGCGATTCCGACGAGGAGCGTTTGCATTTTGAAGAGCGAGGACTTTCCAGCAAGTTGCTACGATGAGTAAGTTATTTAGTCTTACATTCTGATCATATAAAACTCATATTGTTTGTAGACATCTCTGCCTAGCTTTTGTCAGCATTGCCTTTTAATGTTACAACAAATATCCACCAATATCTGCTCATTTGTAACATTAACTGTTTGTGATTGTATGCTCTAAATATTGTTGAGGTTATATAAAGTTATATTTTAGCCTCAGTTCAGTTTTGGTTGGTGTCACTGATCATCCTGAAAGGCTGTTATGGAGTGTTAGCTAGCAGAGATGTTCCAGAATGCTGAGGTGTAAATGCTATATGTACAATGCATGATAACAAATATATATTGTTCAAGTGTATTCATCAAAAATACTGAAAAATATATTGTTGAATTATTTTTAGGAACGTGGCTGCATCACTCTTGCCTTCACTGGAAACTCACACCAGGCCACGCAGGTGTCGCTCCATTTTGAGTTCGACCGAGAATCATCCTGAGTAAGTACATATTTTATATTTTCTTAAATTATATTTAGTTTGAATCATTATTGCATTGTATGACATGCAAACAACTTTATCAATGACACAATTAGTGATGTTCGTGTGTGTGTTTCATAAACAGATGTGATCAAGCACCTGCTCCAAAAAGGGCAAAGGCACACAAAGTGCACCATGTCATTGAAGGATCAGATAGATAACGACACAGTTCCCCACAGACTCTGCGATTCCTGCCCGCACGTGAACCTGAACCTCAACTGAGGTCTTCTGACTCTCATTCTCCATGTAGTCTATTTAAAATGTTTTTCCCGGACAGTGTTGTGTCAACTTTGTGCCACAACACAAATGCTCAAGCTGCCAAGTCAATAGCCAAGAGACACAAATACAGATGGAGAGATGTAACTGTGAGTGAGATGTATCGCTACATTGGGCTCTTATTTTACATGGTAATGGTAAAGTTGCCCTCCATCATAGACTACTGGTGACAGAGCAGTATCTTCACAGTTCCCTTTCCAGCAACAATTATGTCAAGGGACAGATACAGGACAATTTCGTGGAATGTACACATGAGTCACCCAGATGCAGACAAAGAAAATGACAGAAAGAGGGGCACATCTGAACATTAGTTAGCAGAGTGAAACTGCTTATGGACACAATCCGTAAGACATGCAAAGCAATTTATCATCCTAGAAGACATTTAGCCGTGGATGAGAG
>NC_060910.1:19283480-19344479 GCF_014805685.1 Silurus meridionalis | reverse complement strand
CTTTTCTCAGCTCAGCATCCATTTGATGCTTATCAACACCCCTAAACAGACAGTAACAGGGACAAACCACCATCCACACAAACACACACACACACACACACACACACACACACACACACACACACACTTCCTTATGTTAGCAACAATATGTACAAGTACAGTTCAGACATAATGTTTTATGCACAAAATAAAAACGTCTGAACACAACTCCCTTGGCCCTGTGAGTTCCCCAGTAGTGAAGGTCAGGGCAGATTTATCAACACACTGCACTTAATGTTTTTCTCATTCTGCTTATTATGGATTAATCACATTAAGTGTCACCTGTAACAGGCCTGTATGTGTGATGTGTTCAGGGTCAAACTGCAACTTTGTCGAGTGTTAATTAGCAGCAGCCTGCAATTTAACTTAAAGATGATGGAGAAGAAGAACATGAAGAACAGAAAAAAGATAATAAAGAAATATAGCTGCAAGCAGCAATGGCGGGCCCTCGCACATTTGTGTATCGCTATACGGTGCCCCCCAGAAAACAATGCACGGTGTGCAAGTGCATCAAGTTGGTAAATATCAGTGGACTATTTTATGTTGTTACTGACCCATTTGGGGACTGTAGGTAAAAGAAACCCCACATTTTAGACAAACGGGGGCGCTAGTGGGCCACTTAAGAGACACACCGTTGTCTGACCTTTTTGTCCACACTTAACAGCCGACAAATGTGATGTATGTGTCAAATTTCAAGTTAATCTATGCACGCCAAAAGCCTTAAATATGCCTGAAATAAAATGTAAGTTTGACGCGTTGCCATGAGAACAGCGTTCGATATATCAAAAATCACTTTGCAAATTATCATCTACAATGTCTCGCCATCATGTTGATTACGTTTGGTGGCAATCGCATGAATATCCTAGGAGGAGTATTTAAAAGTTCACCACATGCAATTGTCAAAAAGATTCACAATAGGCACATCGATGCGATCGGAATCCTTGGCCGAACATACACACTGCGTGTCATCCGAATAAGACATTTTTTGCTTTAGATATTAGACACTTCCTGTTTCTCTGAATTCGCCATAAATTTGTCGCCTCGCCATGGCAGCACCGTTCAAAATATAAAAAAATCCCTTCACAATTTAGCAAGTGCAATGTCTCGGCATCATGTTCACCATGTTTGATGTCAATCGCATGAATTCCCTAGGAGGAGTATTTAAAAGTTCACCACATGCACTTTTGAAACCATCCAAAATGGCCGACTTACTGTTGGGCGGAGCTAATAGGTTTGATTGTGAAAGTTGTTCGGGTCGATGAGATCTATATGCCTACCAACTCTCGTTCATGTGCGTACATGTTTGCCTGATCTGTGCACCAATATTTGTTTTTACATTACAGGGGGCGCTACAGAGCCCTATTGCCACGCCTATGTTCCAGCCTTTGACCGGTCCTAATGGCAGACGACTTTGACGTCTGTGCCAAATCTCCGGTGTTTTCGAGCATGTTAAGGCACACAAAGTGCATGCCAAGTGCTTAAATACGCCTGAAAATGAAAGTAAAGTTTGAGGCGTTGCCATGGGAACGGCGTTCGAGATATTAAAAATTCCTTCGCAATTTATTATCTACAATGTCTCAGCATCATGTTGACCACGTTTGGTGTCAATCGCATAAATATCCTGGGAGGAGTATTTAAAAGTTCACCACATGCAACTGTCAAAAAATCCACCTTTTGTGACTGACACACTTCCTGGCGCCTGTTGGTGGCGCTATGTCCGAGATTCACAATAGGCACATCGATGCGATCGGAATCCTTGGCAGAACATATACACAGCGTGTCATCTGAATAACACATTTTTTTGCTTTAGATATTAAACACTTCCTGTTCTCCGACCGCCATAAATTTGTCGCCGCCATGGCAGCACCGTTCGAGATATCAAAAATCCTTCGCAATTTAGCAAGTCCAATGTCTCGCATCATGTTCGCCACGTTTGATGTCAATCGCATGAATTCTAGGAGGAGTATTTAAAAGTTCACTGCATGCACTTATAAAACAAACCAAAATGGCTGACTTCCTGTTGGGCGGAGCTAATAGGTTTGATTGTGAAAGTTGTTCGGTCGATGAGATCTATATGCCTACCAACTCTCGTTCATGTGCGTACATGTTTGCCTGATCTGTGCACCAATATTTGTTTTACATTACAGGGGCGCTACAGAGCCCCCTGCCACGCCTTAATACCGGCCTTTGTCCGGCCCTAGTGACAAAGGACTCTGACGTGTGTGCCAAATTTCAAGAGTTTTCAGTATGTTAAGGGACCTCTAATGACCAATGTGTGTAAAAAAATAATAATAATAAATATAGCTGCAAGCAGCGATGGCGGCCCTCGCACATTTGTGTATCGCTATACGGTGCCCCCCAGAAAACAATGCACGGTGTGCAAGTGCATCAAGTGGGTAAATATCAGTGGACTATTTTATGTTGTTACTGACCCATTTGGGGACTGTAAGTAAAAGAAACCTCACATTTTAGACAAACGGGGGCGCTAGTGGGCCACTTAAGAGACACACCCTTGTCCGACAATTTTGGACACACTTAACAGCCGACAAATGTGATGTATGTGTTAAATTTCAAGTTAATCTAAGCACGCCAAAAGCCTTAAATATGCCTGAAATAAAATGTAAGTTTGACGCGTTGCCATGAGAACAGCGTTCGAGATATCAAAAATCACTTTGCAAATTATCATCTACAATGTCTCGCCATCATGTTGATTACGTTTGGTGGCAATCGCATGAATATCCTAGGAGGAGTATTTAAAAGTTCACCACATGCAACTGTCAAAAAATCCACCTTTTGTGACTGACACACTTCCTGGCGCCTGTTGGTGGCGCTATGTCCAAGATTCACAATAGGCACATCGATGCGATCGGAATCCTTGGCCGAACATACACACTGCGTGTCATCCGAATAAGACATTTTTTGCTTTAGATATTAGACACTTCCTGTTTCTCTGAATTCGCCATAAATTTGTCGCCTCGCCATGGCAGCACCGTTCGAGATATCAAAATCCCTTCACAATTTAGCAAGTGCAATGTCTCGGCATCATGTTCACCACTTCTGATGTCAATCGCATGAATTCCCTAGGAGGAGTATTTAAAAGTTCACCACATGCACTTTTGAAACCATCCAAAATGGCCGATTTCCTGTTGGGCGGAGCTAATAGGTTTGATTGTGAAAGTTGTTCGGGTCGATGAGATCTATATGCCTACCAACTCTCGTTCATGTGAGTACATGTTTGCCTGATCTGTGCACCAATATTTGTTTTTACATTACAGGGGGCGCTACAGAGCCCTATTGCCACGCCTATGTTCCAGCCTTTGACCGGTCCTAATGGCAGACGATTTTGACGTCTGTGCCAAATCTCCGGTGTTTTCGAGCATGTTAAGGCACACAAAGTGCATGCCAAAGGCTTAAATATGGCTGAAATAAAAGTAAAGTTTGAGGCGTTGCCATGGGAACGGCGTTCGAGATATCAAAATCCTTCGCAATTTATCATCTACAATGTCTCGGCATCATGTTGACCACGTTTGGTGTCAATCGCATAAATATCCTGGAAGGAGTATTTAAAAGTTCACCACATGCAACTGTCAAAAAATCCACCTTTGTGACTGACACTTCCTGGCGCCTGTTGGTGGCGCTATGTCCAAGATTCACAATAGGCACATCGATGCGATCGGAATCCTTGGCCGAACATACACACCGCGTGTCGTCCGAATTAAACATTTTTTGCTTTAGATATTAAACACTTCCTGTTCTCCAAATTCGCCATAAATTTGTCGCCTCGCCATGGCAGCACCGTTCGAGATATCAAAAATCCCTTCGCAATTTAGCAAGTCCAATGTCTCGGCATCATGTTCGCCACGTTTGATGTCAATCGCATAAAATCCCTAGGAGGAGTATTTAAAAGTTCACCGCATACACTTATAAAACAAACCAAAATGGCTGACTTCCTGTTGGGTGTAGCTCATAGTTTAGAGGGCGAAAGTTGTTCGGGTCGATGAGGTCTATATGCCTACCAACTCTCGTACATGTGCGAACATAATTGCCCGATCTGTGCACGAATGTTGGTTTTTTAATTACAGGGGGCGCTACAGAGCCCCCCTGCCACGCCTGTATACCAGCCTTTGTACGGCCCTAGTGACAAAGGACTCTGACGTGTGTGCCAAATTTCAAGAGTTTTCGAGTATGTTAAGGGACCTCTAATGACCAATGTGTGTAAAAAAAAAAATAAAATAAATATAGCTGCAAGCAGCGATGGCGGCCCTCGCACATTTGTGTATCGCTATACGGTGCCCCAGAAAACAATGCACGGTGTGCAAGTGCATCAAGTGGGTAAATATCAGTGGACTATTTTATGTTGTTACTGACCCATTTGGGGACTGTAAGTAAAGAAACCTCACATTTTAGACAAACGGGGCGCTTAGTGGGCCACTTAAGAGACACACCCTTGTCCGACAATTTTGGACACACTTAACAGCCGACAAATGTGATGTATGTGTTAAATTTCAAGTTAATCTAAGCACGCCAAAAGCCTTAAATATGCCTGAAATAAAATGTAAGTTTGACGTTGCCATGAGAACAGCGTTCGAGATAACAAAAATCACTTTGCAAATTATCATCTACAATGTTTTGCCATCATGTTGATTACGTTTGGTGGCAATCGCATGAATATCCTAGGAGGAGTATTTAAAAGTTCACCACATGCAACTGTCAAAAAATCCACCTTTTGTGACTGACACACTTCCTGGCACCTGTTGGTGGCGCTATGTCCAAGATTCACAATAGGCACATCGATGCAATCGGAATCCTTGGCCGAACATACACACTGCGTGTCATCCGAATAAGACATTTTTTGCTTTAGATATTAGACACTTCCTGTTTCTCTGAATTCGCCATAAATTTGTCGCCTCGCCATGGCAGCACCGTTCAAAATATAAAAAAATCCCTTCACAATTTAGCAAGTGCAATGTCTCGCATCATGTTCACCATGTTTGATGTCAATCGATGAATTCCCTAGGAGGAGTATTTAAAAGTTCACCACATGCACTTTTGAAACCATCCAAAATGGCCGACTTACTGTTGGGCGGAGCTAATAGGTTTGATTGTGAAAGTTGTTCGGGTCGATGAGATCTATATGCCTACCAACTCTCGTTCATGTGCGTACATGTTTGCCTGATCTGTGCACCAATATTTGTTTTTACATTACAGGGGGCGCTACAGAGCCCTATTGCCACGCCTATGTTCCAGCCTTTGACCGGTCCTAATGGCAGACGACTTTGACGTCTGTGCCAAATCTCCGGTGTTTTCGAGCATGTTAAGGCACACAAAGTGCATGCCAAAGGCTTAAATATGGCTGAAATAAAAGTAAAGTTTGAGGCGTTGCCATGGGAACGGCGTTCGAGATATCAAAAATCCTTCGCAATTTATCATCTACAATGTCTCAGCATCATGTTGACCACGTTTGGTGTCAATCGCATAAATATCCTGGAAGGAGTATTTAAAAGTTCACCACATGCAACTGTCAAAAAATCCACCTTTTGTGACTGACACACTTCCTGGCGCCTGTTGGTGGCGCTATGTCCGAGATTCACAATAGGCACATCGATGCGATCGGAATCCTTGGCCGAACATACACACTGCGTGTCATCCGAATAAGACATTTTTTGCTTTAGATATTAAACACTTCCTGTTCTCCGAATTCGCCATAAATTTGTCGCCTCGCCATGGCAGCACCGTTCGAGATATCAAAATCCTTCGCAATTTAGCAAGTCCAATGTCTCGGCATCATGTTCGCCACGTTTGATGTCAATCGCATGAATTCTAGGAGGAGTATTTAAAAGTTCACCGCATGCACTTATAAAACAAACCAAAATGGCTGACTTCCTGTTGGGCGTAGCTCATAGTTTAGAGGGCGAAAGTTGTTCGGGTCGATGAGATCTATATGCCTACCAACTCTCGTACATGTGCGAACATAATTGCCCGATCTGTGCACGAATGTTGGTTTTTAATTACAGGGGCGCTACAGAGCCCCCCTGCCACGCCTGTATACCAGCCTTTGTACGGCCCTAGTGACAAAGGACTCTGACGTGTGTGCCAAATTTCAAGAGTTTTCGAGTATGTTAAGGGACCTCTAATGACCAATGTGTGTAAAAAAAATAATAATAATAAATATAGCTGCAAGCAGCGATGGCGGCCTCGCACATTTGTGTATCGCTATACGGTGCCCCCCAGAAAACAATGCACGGTGTGCAAGTGCATCAAGTGGGTAAATATCAGTGGACTATTTTATGTTGTTACTGACCCATTTGGGGACTGTAAGTAAAGAAACCTCACATTTTAGACAAACGGGGCGCTTAGTGGGCCACTTAAGAGACACACCCTTGTCCGACAATTTTGGACACACTTAACAGCCGACAAATGTGATGTATGTGTTAAATTTCAAGTTAATCTAAGCACGCCAAAAGCCTTAAATATGCCTGAAATAAAATGTAAGTTTGACGCGTTGCCATGAGAACAGCGTTCGAGATAACAAAAATCACTTTGCAAATTATCATCTACAATGTTTTGCCATCATGTTGATTACGTTTGGTGGCAATCGCATGAATATCCTAGGAGGAGTATTTAAAAGTTCACCACATGCAACTGTCAAAAATCCACCTTTGTGACTGACACACTTCCTGGCACCTGTTGGTGGCGCTATGTCCAAGATTCACAATAGGCACATCGATGCAATCGGAATCCTTGGCCGAACATACACACTGCGTGTCATCCGAATAAGACATTTTTTGCTTTAGATATTAGACACTTCCTGTTTCTCTGAATTCGCCATAAATTTGTCGCCGCCATGGCAGCACCGTTCGAGATATCAAAAATCCCTTCGCAATTTAGCAAGTCCAATGTCTCGCATCATGTTCACCACTTCTGATGTCAATCGCATGAATTCCTAGGAGGAGTATTTAAAAGTTCACCACATGCACTTTTGAAACCATCCAAAATGGCCGATTTCCTGTTGGGCGGAGCTAATAGGTTTGATTGTGAAAGTTGTTCGGGTCGATGAGATCTATATGCCTACCAACTCTCGTTCATGTGAGTACATGTTTGCCTGATCTGTGCACCAATATTTGTTTTACATTACAGGGGCGCTACAGAGCCCTATTGCCACGCCTATGTTCCAGCCTTTGACCGGTCCTAATGGCAGACGATTTTGACGTCTGTGCCAAATCTCCGGTGTTTTCGAGCATGTTAAGGCACACAAAGTGCATGCCAAAGGCTTAAATATGGCTGAAATGAAAGTAAAGTTTGAGGCGTTGCCATGGGAACGGTGTTCGAGATATCAAAATCCTTCACAATTTATCATCTACAATGTCTCGGCATCATGTTGACCACGTTTGGTGTCAATCGCATAAATATCCTGGAAGGAGTATTTAAAAGTTCACCACATGCAACTGTCAAAAAATCCACCTTTGTGACTGACACTTCCTGGCGCCTGTTGGTGGCGCTATGTCCAAGATTCACAATAGGCACATCGATGCGATCGGAATCCTTGGCGAACATACACACTGCGTGTCATCCGAATAAGACATTTTTTGCTTTAGATATTAGACACTTCCTGTTTCTCTGAATTCGCCATAAATTTGTCGCCTCGCCATGGCAGCACCGTTCAAAATATAAAAATCCTTCACAATTTAGCAAGTGCAATGTCTCGCATCATGTTCACCATGTTTGATGTCAATCGCATGAATTCTAGGAGGAGTATTTAAAAGTTCACCACATGCACTTTTGAAACCATCCAAAATGGCCGACTTCCTGTTGGGCGGAGCTAATAGGTTTGATTGTGAAAGTTGTTCGGGTCGATGAGATCTATATGCCTACCAACTCTCGTTCATGTGAGTACATGTTTGCCTGATCTGTGCACCAATATTTTTTTTTACATTACAGGGGGCGCTACAGAGCCCTATTGCCACGCCTATGTTCCAGCCTTTGACCGGTCCTAATGGCAGACGACTTTGACGTCTGTGCCAAATCTCCGGTGTTTTCGAGCATGTTAAGGCACACAAAGTGCATGCCAAGTGCTTAAATACGCCTGAAAATGAAAGTAAAGTTTGAGGCGTTGCCATGGGAACGGTGTTCGAGATATCAAAAATCCCTTCGCAATTTATCATCTACAATGTCTCAGCATCATGTTGACCACGTTTGGTGTCAATCGCATAAATATCCTGGGAGGAGTATTTAAAAGTTCACCACATGCAACTGTCAAAAAATCCACCTTTTGTGACTGACACACTTCCTGGCGCCTGTTGGTGGCGCTATGTCCGAGATTCACAATAGGCACATCGATGCGATCGGAATCCTTGGCCGAACATATACACAGCGTGTCATCTGAATAACACATTTTTTGCTTTAGATATTAAACACTTCCTGTTCTCCGAATTCGCCATAAATTTGTCGCCGCCATGGCAGCACCGTTCGAGATATCAAAATCCTTCGCAATTTAGCAAGTCCAATGTCTCGGCATCATGTTCGCCACGTTTGATGTCAATCGCATGAATTCTAGGAGGAGTATTTAAAAGTTCACCGCATGCACTTATAAAACAAACCAAAATGGCTGACTTCCTGTTGGGTGTAGCTCATAGTTTAGAGGGCGAAAGTTGTTCGGTCGATGAGGTCTATATGCCTACCAACTCTCGTACATGTGCGAACATAATTGCCCGATCTGTGCACGAATGTTGGTTTTTAATTACAGGGGCGCTACAGAGCCCCCTGCCACGCCTGTATACCAGCCTTTGTACGGCCCTAGTGACAAAGGACTCTGACGTGTGTGCCAAATTTCAAGAGTTTTCGAGTATGTTAAGGGACACAAAGTGCATGCCAAGTGCTTAAATATGCCTGAAATAAAATGTAAGTTTGACGCGTTGCCATGAGAACAGCGTTCGAGATATCAAAAATCACTTTGCAAATTATCATCTACAATGTCTCGGCATCATGTTGACCACGTTTGGTGTCAATCGCATGAATTCTAGGAGGAGTATTTAAAAGTTCACCACATGCAACTGTCAAAAATCCACCTTTGTGACTGACACACTTCCTGGCGCCTGTTGGTGGCGCTATGTCCAAGATTCACAATAGGCACATCGATGCGATCGGAATCCTTGGCGAACATACACACTGCGTGTCATCCGAATAAGACATTTTTGCTTTAGATATTAGACACTTCCTGTTTCTCTGAATTCGCCATAAATTTGTCGCCGCCATGGCAGCACCGTTCGAGATATCAAAAATCACTTTGCAAATTATCATCTACAATGTCTCGGCATCATGTTCACCATGTTTGATGTCAATCGCATGAATATCCTAGGAGGAGTATTTAAAAGTTCACCACATGCAACTGTCAAAAATCCACCTTTGTGACTGACACACTTCCTGGCGCCTGTTGGTGGCGCTATGTCCAAGATTCACAATAGGCACATCGATGCGATCGGAATCCTTGGCGAACATACACACTGCGTGTCATCCGAATAAGACATTTTTGCTTTAGATATTAGACACTTCCTGTTTCTCTGAATTCGCCATAAATTTGTCGCCTCGCCATGGCAGCACCGTTCGAGATATCAAAAATCACTTTGCAAATTATCATCTACAATGTCTCAGCATCATGTTGACCACGTTTGGTGTCAATCGCATGAATTCTAGGAGGAGTATTTAAAAGTTCACCACATGCAACTGTCAAAAATCCACCTTTGTGACTGACACACTTCCTGGCGCCTGTTGGTGGCGCTATGTCCAAGATTCACAATAGGCACATCGATGCGATCGGAATCCTTGGCGAACATACACACTGCGTGTCATCCGAATAAGACATTTTTGCTTTAGATATTAGACACTTCCTGTTTCTCTGAATTCGCCATAAATTTGTCGCCTCGCCATGGCAGCACCGTTCAAAATATAAAAATCCTTCACAATTTAGCAAGTGCAATGTCTCGCATCATGTTCACCATGTTTGATGTCAATCGCATGAATTCTAGGAGGAGTATTTAAAAGTTCACCACATGCAACTGTCAAAAATCCACCTTTGTGACTGACACACTTCCTGGCGCCTGTTGGTGGCGCTATGTCCAAGATTCACAATAGGCACATCGATGCGATCGGAATCCTTGGCGAACATACACACTGCGTGTCATCCGAATAAGACATTTTTGCTTTAGATATTAGACACTTCCTGTTTCTCTGAATTCGCCATAAATTTGTCGCCGCCATGGCAGCACCGTTCAAAATATAAAAATCCTTCACAATTTAGCAAGTGCAATGTCTCGGCATCATGTTCACCATGTTTGATGTCAATCGCATGAATTCTAGGAGGAGTATTTAAAAGTTCACCACATGCAACTGTCAAAAATCCACCTTTGTGACTGACACACTTCCTGGCGCCTGTTGGTGGCGCTATGTCCAAGATTCACAATAGGCACATCGATGCGATCGGAATCCTTGGCGAACATACACACTGCGTGTCATCCGAATAAGACATTTTTGCTTTAGATATTAGACACTTCCTGTTTCTCTGAATTCGCCATAAATTTGTCGCCTCGCCATGGCAGCACCGTTCAAAATATAAAAATCCTTCACAATTTAGCAAGTGCAATGTCTCGGCATCATGTTGACCACGTTTGGTGTCAATCGCATGAATTCCCTAGGAGGAGTATTTAAAAGTTCACCACATGCAACTGTCAAAAATCCACCTTTGTGACTGACACACTTCCTGGCGCCTGTTGGTGGCGCTATGTCCAAGATTCACAATAGGCACATCGATGCGATCGGAATCCTTGGCGAACATACACACTGCGTGTCATCCGAATAAGACATTTTTGCTTTAGATATTAGACACTTCCTGTTTCTCTGAATTCGCCATAAATTTGTCGCCGCCATGGCAGCACCGTTCGAGATATCAAAAATCACTTTGCAAATTATCATCTACAATGTCTCGGCATCATGTTCACCATGTTTGATGTCAATCGCATGAATATCCTAGGAGGAGTATTTAAAAGTTCACCACATGCAACTGTCAAAAATCCACCTTTGTGACTGACACACTTCCTGGCGCCTGTTGGTGGCGCTATGTCCAAGATTCACAATAGGCACATCGATGCGATCGGAATCCTTGGCGAACATACACACTGCGTGTCATCCGAATAAGACATTTTTGCTTTAGATATTAGACACTTCCTGTTTCTCTGAATTCGCCATAAATTTGTCGCCGCCATGGCAGCACCGTTCGAGATATCAAAAATCACTTTGCAAATTATCATCTACAATGTCTCAGCATCATGTTGACCACGTTTGGTGTCAATCGCATGAATTCTAGGAGGAGTATTTAAAAGTTCACCACATGCAACTGTCAAAAATCCACCTTTGTGACTGACACACTTCCTGGCGCCTGTTGGTGGCGCTATGTCCAAGATTCACAATAGGCACATCGATGCGATCGGAATCCTTGGCGAACATACACACTGCGTGTCATCCGAATAAGACATTTTTGCTTTAGATATTAGACACTTCCTGTTTCTCTGAATTGCCATAAATTTGTCGCCGCCATGGCAGCACCGTTCGAGATATCAAAAATCACTTTGCAAATTATCATCTACAATGTCTCGGCATCATGTTCACCATGTTTGATGTCAATCGCATGAATATCCTAGGAGGAGTATTTAAAAGTTCACCACATGCACTTTTGAAACCATCCAAAATGGCCGACTTCCTGTTGGGCGTAGCTCATAGTTTAGAGGGCGAAAGTTGTTCGGTCGATGAGATCTATATGCCTACCAACTCTCGTTCATGTGCGTACATGTTTGCCTGATCTGTGCACCAATATTTGTTTTACATTACAGGGGCGCTACAGAGCCCTATTGCCACGCCTATGTTCCAGCCTTTGACCGGTCCTAATGGCAGACGATTTTGACGTCTGTGCCAAATCTCCGGTGTTTTCGAGCATGTTAAGGCACACAAAGTGCATGCCAAAGGCTTAAATATGGCTGAAATAAAAGTAAAGTTTGAGGCGTTGCCATGGGAACGGTGTTCGAGATATCAAAAATCCCTTCACAATTTATCATCTACAATGTCTCGGCATCATGTTGACCACGTTTGGTGTCAATCGCATAAATATCCTGGAAGGAGTATTTAAAAGTTCACCACATGCAACTGTCAAAAAATCCACCTTTTGTGACTGACACACTTCCTGGCGCCTGTTGGTGGCGCTATGTCCAAGATTCACAATAGGCACATCGATGCGATCGGAATCCTTGGCGAACATACACACTGCGTGTCATCCGAATAAGACATTTTTGCTTTAGATATTAGACACTTCCTGTTTCTCTGAATTCGCCATAAATTTGTCGCCGCCATGGCAGCACCGTTCGAGATATCAAAAATCACTTTGCAAATTATCATCTACAATGTCTCGCATCATGTTCACCATGTTTGATGTCAATCGCATGAATTCTAGGAGGAGTATTTAAAAGTTCACCACATGCACTTTTGAAACCATCCAAAATGGCCGACTTCCTGTTGGGCGGAGCTAATAGGTTTGATTGTGGAAGTTGTTCGGTCGATGAGATCTATATGCCTACCAACTCTCGTTCATGTGCGTACATGTTTGCCTGATCTGTGCACCAATATTTGTTTTACATTACAGGGGCGCTACAGAGCCCTATTGCCACGCCTATGTTCCAGCCTTTGACCGGTCCTAATGGCAGACGACTTTGACGTCTGTGCCAAATCTCCGGTGTTTTCGAGCATGTTAAGGCACACAAAGTGCATGCCAAAGGCTTAAATATGGCTGAAATAAAAGTAAAGTTTGAGGCGTTGCCATGGGAACGGCGTTCGAGATATCAAAAATCACTTTGCAAATTATCATCTACAATGTCTCGGCATCATGTTGACCACGTTTGGTGTCAATCGCATAAATATCCTGGAAGGAGTATTTAAAAGTTCACCACATGCACTTTTGAAACCATCCAAAATGGCCGATTTCCTGTTGGGCGTAGCTCATAGTTTAGAGGGCGAAAGTTGTTCGGCTCGATGAGGTCTATATGCCTACCAACTCTCGTTCATGTGCGTACATGTTTGCCTGATCTGTGCACCAATATTTGTTTTACATTACAGGGGCGCTACAGAGCCCTATTGCCACGGCTATGTTCCAGCCTTTGACCGGTCCTAATGGCAGACGATTTTGACGTCTGTGCCAAATCTCCGGTGTTTTCGAGCATGTTAAGGCACACAAAGTGCATGCCAAAGGCTTAAATATGGCTGAAATAAAAGTAAAGTTTGAGGCGTTGCCATGGGAACGGCGTTCGAGATATCAAAAATCCTTCGCAATTTAGCAAGTCCAATGTCTCGCATCATGTTCGCCACGTTTGATGTCAATCGCATGAATTCTAGGAGGAGTATTTAAAAGTTCACCACATGCAACTGTCAAAAAATCCACCTTTTGTGACTGACACACTTCCTGGCGCCTGTTGGTGGCGCTATGTCCGAGATTCACAATAGGCACATCGATGCGATCGGAATCCTTGGCAGAACATATACACAGCGTGTCATCTGAATAACACATTTTTGCTTTAGATATTAGACACTTCCTGTTTCTCTGAATTGCCATAAATTTGTCGCCGCCATGGCAGCACCGTTCGAGATATCAAAAATCCTTCGCAATTTAGCAAGTGCAATGTCTCGGCATCATGTTCACCATGTTTGATGTCAATCGCATAAATATCCTGGAAGGAGTATTTAAAAGTTCACCACATGCACTTTTGAAACCATCCAAAATGGCCGATTTCCTGTTGGGCGTAGCTCATAGTTTAGAGGGCGAAAGTTGTTCGGTCGATGAGATCTATATGCCTACCAACTCTCGTTCATGTGCGTACATGTTTGCCTGATCTGTGCACCAATATTTGTTTTTACATTACAGGGGGCGCTACAGAGCCCTATTGCCACGCCTATGTTCCAGCCTTTGACCGGTCCTAATGGCAGACGACTTTGACGTCTGTGCCAAATCTCCGTGTTTTCGAGCATGTTAAGGCACACAAAGTGCATGCCAAAGGCTTAAATATGGCTGAAATAAAAGTAAAGTTTGAGGCGTTGCCATGGGAACGGTGTTCGAGATATCAAAAATCCCTTCACAATTTATCATCTACAATGTCTCGGCATCATGTTGACCATGTTTGGTGTCAATCGCATAAATATCCTGGAAGGAGTATTTAAAAGTTCACCACATGCAACTGTCAAAAAATCCACCTTTTGTGACTGACACACTTCCTGGCGCCTGTTGGTGGCGCTATGTCCGAGATTCACAATAGGCACATCGATGCGATCGAATCCTTGGCGAACATACACACTGCGTGTCATCCGAATAAGACATTTTTGCTTTAGATATTAAACACTTCCTGTTCTCCAAATTCGCCATAAATTTGTCGCCTCGCCATGGCAGCACCGTTCGAGATATCAAAAATCCCTTCGCAATTTAGCAAGTGCAATGTCTCGCCATCATGTTCGCCACGTTTGATGTCAATCGCATGAATTCCCTAGGAGGAGTATTTAAAAGTTCACCGCATGCACTTATAAAACAAACCAAAATGGCTGACTTCCTGTTGGGCGTAGCTCATAGTTTAGAGGGTGAAAGTTGTTCGGCTCGATGAGGTCTATATGCTTACCAACTCTCGTACATGTGCGTACATAATTGCCCGATCTGTGCATGAATGTTTGTTTTTTAATTACAGGGGGCGCTACAGAGCCCCCCTGCCACGCCTGTATACCAGCCTTTCTAAGGCCCTAGTGACAAAGGACTCTGATGTGTGTGCCAAATTTCAAGAGTTTTCGAGTATGTTAAGGGACCTCTAATGACCAATGTGTGTAAAAAAAAAAAAAAATAATAATAATAATAATAATAAATTCTAAGGAAACCAATAGGGCTTCGCACCTCTGGTGCAGGCCATTCTGGCCTGCTCCTCGGTGCTCGGGCCCTAATAATAATAAATATAGCTGCAAGCAGCGATGGCGGGCCCTCGCACATTTGTGTATCGCTATACGGTGCCCCCCAGAAAACAATGCACGGTGTGCAAGTGCATCAAGTGGGTAAATATCAGTGGACTATTTTATGTTGTTACTGACCCATTTCCAGAAAACAATGCACGGTGTGCAAGTGCATCAAGTGGGTAAATATCAGTGGACTATTTTATGTTGTTACTGACCCATTTGGGGACTGTAAGTAAAAGAAACCTCACATTTTAGACAAACGGGGCGCTTAGTGGGCCACTTAAGAGACACACCCTTGTCCGACAATTTTGGACACACTTAACAGCCGACAAATGTGATGTATGTGTTAAATTTCAAGTTAATCTAAGCACGCCAAAAGCCTTAAATATGCCTGAAATAAAATGTAAGTTTGACGCGTTGCCATGAGAACAGCGTTCGAGATAACAAAAATCACTTTGCAAATTATCATCTACAATGTTTTGCCATCATGTTGATTACGTTTGGTGGCAATCGCATGAATATCCTAGGAGGAGTATTTAAAAGTTCACCACATGCAACTGTCAAAAATCCACCTTTGTGACTGACACACTTCCTGGCACCTGTTGGTGGCGCTATGTCCAAGATTCACAATAGGCACATCGATGCAATCGGAATCCTTGGCCGAACATACACACTGCGTGTCATCCGAATAAGACATTTTTTGCTTTAGATATTAGACACTTCCTGTTTCTTTGAATTCGCCATAAATTTGTCGCCGCCATGGCAGCACCGTTCGAGATATCAAAATCCTTCACAATTTAGCAAGTGCAATGTCTCGGCATCATGTTCACCACTTCTGATGTCAATCGCATGAATTCCCTAGGAGGAGTATTTAAAAGTTCACCACATGCACTTTTGAAACCATCCAAAATGGCCGATTTCCTGTTGGGCGGAGCTAATAGGTTTGATTGTGAAAGTTGTTCGGTCGATGAGATCTATATGCCTACCAACTCTCGTTCATGTGAGTACATGTTTGCCTGATCTGTGCACCAATATTTGTTTTTACATTACAGGGGGCGCTACAGAGCCCTATTGCCACGCCTATGTTCCAGCCTTTGACCGGTCCTAATGGCAGACGATTTTGACGTCTGTGCCAAATCTCCGGTGTTTTCGAGCATGTTAAGGCACACAAAGTGCATGCCAAAGGCTTAAATATGGCTGAAATAAAAGTAAAGTTTGATGCGTTGCCATGGGAACGGTGTTCGAGATATCAAAAATCCCTTCACAATTTATCATCTACAATGTCTCGGCATCATGTTGACCACGTTTGGTGTCAATCGCATAAATATCCTGGAAGGAGTATTTAAAAGTTCACCACATGCAACTGTCAAAAAATCCACCTTTTGTGACTGACACACTTCCTGGCGCCTGTTGGTGGCGCTATGTCCAAGATTCACAATAGGCACATCGATGCGATCGGAATCCTTGGCCGAACATACACACCGCTTGTCGTCCGAATTAAACATTTTTTGCTTTAGATATTAAACACTTCCTGTTCTCCAAATTCGCCATAAATTTGTCGCCTCGCCATGGCAGCAGCGTTCGAGATATCAAAATCCTTCGCAATTTAGCAAGTCCAATGTCTCGCCATCATGTTCGCCACGTTTGATGTCAATCGCATGAATTCTAGGAGGAGTATTTAAAAGTTCACCGCATGCACTTATAAAACAAACCAAAATGGCTGACTTCCTGTTGGGTGTAGCTCATAGTTTAGAGGCGAAAGTTGTTCGGTCGATGAGGTCTATATGCCTACCAACTCTCGTACATGTGCGAACATAATTGCCCGATCTGTGCACGAATGTTTGTTTTTTAATTACAGGGGGCGCTACAGAGCCCCCCTGCCACGCCTGTATACCAGCCTTTCTAAGGCCCTAGTGACAAAGGACTCTGACGTGTGTGCCAAATTTCAAGAGTTTTCGAGTATGTTAAGGGACCTCTAATGACCAATGTGTAAAAAAAAAAATAAAATAATAATAATAATAATAAATTCTAAGGAAAACAATAGGGCTTCGCACCTCTGGTGCAGGCCATTCTGGCCTGCTCCTCGGTGCTCGGGCCCTAATAAATTCTAAGGAAAACAATAGGGCTTCGCACCTCTGGTGCAGGCCATTCTGGCCTGCTCCTCGGTGCTCGGGCCCTAATAATAATAAATTCTAAGGAAAACAATAGGGCTTCGCACCTCTGGTGCAGGCCATTCTGGCCTGCTCCTCGGTGCTCGGGCCCTAAATATAGCTGCAAGCAGCGATGGCGGGCCCTCGCACATTTGTGTATCGCTATACGGTGCCCCCCAGAAAACAATGCACGGTGTGCAAGTGCATCAAGTGGGTAAATATCAGTGGACTATTTTATGTTGTTATTGACCCATTTGGGGACTGTAAGTAAAAGAAACCTCACATTTTAGACAAACGGGGGCGCTAGTGGGCCACTTAAGAGACACACCCTTGTCCGACAATTTTTGGACACACTTAACAGCCGACAAATGTGATGTATGTGTTAAATTTCAAGTTAATCTAAGCACGCCAAAAGCCTTAAATATGCCTGAAATAAAAGTAAAGTTTGAGGCGTTGCCATGGGAATGGTGTTCGAGATATCAAAATCCTTCACAATTTAGCAAGTGCAATGTCTCGGCATCATGTTGACCACGTTTGGTGTCAATCGCATAAATATCCTGGAAGGAGTATTTAAAAGTTCACCGCATGCACTTATAAAACAAACCAAAATGGCTGACTTCCTGTTGGGTGTCGGATTTTGTACCTAGAGACTTTTGTAGGTCTTAGTGTGTTACATGTGTGTACCGATTTTCAGATATGTACATGAAACATAGCTCGAGCCACACACTGTTGAACGTGTATAGGTGGCGCTACTGAGCCGGTTCTGCCACATCCACTTTCAAGGAACATGGCGACTAATCTTTCGACTTTGTTCGCTGTGTACGCAAAGTTTCGTGAGTTTTCGATGAAAAAAAATGCAAATAATAATAATAATAAATATAGCTGCAAGCAGCGATGGCGGGCCCTCGCACATTTGTGTATCGCTATACGGTGCCTCCCAGAAAACAATGCACGGTGGGCAAGTGCATCAAGTGGGTAAATATCAGTGGACTATTTTATGTTGTTACTGACCCATTTGGGGACTGTAAGTAAAAGAAACCTCACATTTTAGACAAACGGGGGCGCTAGTGGGCCACTTAAGAGACACACCCTTGTCCGACAATTTTTGGACACACTTAACAGCCGACAAATGTGATGTATGTGTTAAATTTCAAGTTAATCTAAGCACGCCAAAAGCCTTAAATATGCCTGAAATAAAATGTAAGTTTGACGCGTTGCCATGAGAACAGCATTCGAGATAACAAAAATCACTTTGCAAATTATCATCTACAATGTTTTGCCATCATGTTGATTACGTTTGGTGGCAATCGCATGAATATCCTAGGAGGAGTATTTAAAAGTTCACCACATGCAACTGTCAAAAAATCCACCTTTTGTGACTGACACACTTCCTGGCGCCTGTTGGTGGCGCTATGTCCGAGATTCACAATAGGCACATCGATGCGATCGGAATCCTTGGCCGAACATACACACTGCGTGTCATCCGAATAAGACATTTTTTGCTTTAGATATTAAACACTTCCTGTTCTCCAAATTCGCCATAAATTTGTCGCCTCGCCATGGCAGCACCGTTCGAGATATCAAAATCCTTCGCAATTTAGCAAGTCCAATGTCTCGCATCATGTTCGCCACGTTTGATGTCAATCGCATGAATTCCCTAGGAGGAGTATTTAAAAGTTCACCGCATGCACTTATAAAACAAACCAAAATGGCTGACTTCCTGTTGGGCGTAGCTCATAGTTTAGAGGGCGAAAGTTGTTCGGCTCGATGAGATCTATATGCCTACCAACTCTCGTACATGTGCGAACATAATTGCCCGATCTGTGCACGAATGTTTGTTTTTTAATTACAGGGGGCGCTACAGAGCCCCCCTGCCACGCCTGTATACCAGCCTTTCTAAGGCCCTAGTGACAAAGGACTCTGACGTGTGTGCCAAATTTCAAGAGTTTTCGAGTATGTTAAGGGACCTCTAATGACCAATGTGTGTAAAAAAAAAAAAAATAATAATAAATATAGCTGCAAGCAGCGATGGCGGGCCCTCGCACATTTGTGTATCGCTATACGGTGCCCCCCAGAAAACAATGCACGGTGTGCAAGTGCATCAAGTGGGTAAATATCAGTGGACTATTTTATGTTGTTACTGACCCATTTGGGGACTGTAAGTAAAAGAAACCTCACATTTTAGACAAACGGGGGCGCTAGTGGGCCACTTAAGAGACACACCCTTGTCCGACAATTTTTGGACACACTTAACAGCCGACAAATGTGATGTATGTGTTAAATTTCAAGTTAATCTAAGCACGCCAATATGCCTGAAATAAAAGGTAAGTTTGACGCGTTGCTATGGGAACGGTGTTCGAGATATCAAAAATCCCTTTGCAAATTATCATCTACAATGTTTTGCCATCATTTTGATTATGTTTGGTGGCAATCGCATGAATATCCTAGGAGGAGTATTTAAAAGTTCACCACATGCAACTGTCAAAAAATCCACCTTTTGTGACTGACACACTTCCTGGCGCCTGTTGGTGGCGCTATGTCCAAGATTCACAATAGGCACATCGATGCGATCGGAATCCTTGGCCGAACATACACACTGCGTGTCATCCGAATAAGACATTTTTTGCTTTAGATATTAGACACTTCCTGTTTCTCTGAATTCGCCATAAATTTGTCGCCGCCATGGCAGCACCGTTCGAGATATCAAAATCCCTTTACAATTTAGCAAGTGCAATGTCTCGGCATCATGTTCACCACTTCTGATGTCAATCGCATGAATTCCCTAGGAGGAGTATTTAAAAGTTCACCACATGCACTTTTGAAACCATCCAAAATGGCCGATTTCCTGTTGGGCGGAGCTAATAGGTTTGATTGTGAAAGTTGTTCGGGTCGATGAGATCTATATGCCTACCAACTCTCGTTCATGTGCGTACATGTTTGCCTGATCTGTGCACCAATATTTGTTTTTACATTACAGGGGGCGCTACAGAGCCCTATTGCCACGCCTATGTTCCAGCCTTTGACCGGTCCTAATGGCAAACGATTTTGACGTCTGTGCCAAATCTCCGGTGTTTTCGAGCATGTTAAGGCACACAAAGTGCATGCCAAAGGCTTAAATATGGCTGAAATAAAAGTAAAGTTTGACGCGTTGCCATGGGAATGGTGTTCGAGATATCAAAATCCTTCACAATTTATCATCTACAATGTCTCGGCATCATGTTGACCACGTTTGGTGTCAATCGCATAAATATCCTGGAAGGAGTATTTAAAAGTTCACCACATGCAACTGTCAAAAATCCACCTTTGTGACTGACACACTTCCTGGCGCCTGTTGGTGGCGCTATGTCCAAGATTCACAATAGGCAAATCGATGCGATCGGAATCCTTGGCCGAACATACACACTGCGTGTCATCCGAATAAGACATTTTTGCTTTAGATATTAAACACTTCCTGTTCTCCAAATTCGCCATAAATTTGTCGCCGCCATGGCAGCACCGTTCGAGATATCAAAATCCCTTCACAATTTAGCAAGTGCAATGTCTCGCATCATGTTCGCCACGTTTGATGTCAATCGCATGAATATCCTAGGAGGAGTATTTAAAAGTTCACCGCATGCACTTATAAAACAAACCAAAATGGCTGACTTCCTGTTGGGCGTAGCTCATAGTTTAGAGGGCGAAAGTTGTTCGGGTCGATGAGGTCTATATGCCTACCAACTCTCGTACATGTGCGAACATAATTGCCCGATCTGTGCACGAATGTTTGTTTTTTTATTACAGGGGGCGCTACAGAGCCCCCCTGCCACGCCTGTATACCAGCCTTTGTACGGCCCTAGTGACAAAGGACTCTGACGTGTGTGCAAAATTTCAAGAGTTTTCGAGTATGTTAAGGGACCTCTAATGACCAATGTGTGTAAAAAAATAAATAAATAAATAAATAAATAAATAAATAAATTCTAAGGAAAACAATAGGGCTTCGCACCTCTGGTGCAGGCCATTCTGGCCTGCTCCTCGGTGCTCGGGCCCTAATAAAGATTATAAATAATAAATAAAGATATCAAACCTTCCCCACCCTTGGCGATCTTGATGTCCAGAGCAGTACTTTCAGTACACTTTCAGTACTCTTCTGTATTTTTCAGTACTCTTCAGTACAAGTCAGGCTTTTTGGTTGTAATTAAGTGTCTGTGTCTGTGAGAGTATCCCATTTTATGTTTTTATTACACCCTGATTAATTGTAGGCTGCTCTTGTTTATTAACTCTTTAATAATTCAAATTATAGATCTGCTTTTTTTTTGAACTAATGTTGCTTTTGAATATATTTATATGTGAATATTTGAATGCTTGTGCAAAAAGTGTCACAATACCAGAGGACGACCTTTAGCATGCAACACACCTAAACACCCCCACCACACGCACTCACATAAACTCCAGCATGCAGCATCTCATGCATCCACATGCAGAACAGCAAGCAGCAGTGCAGCGCAATACAGAAAGCAGTGTTTGTTTAGTTGATTCTAGCTCCTTGCTTCATCTTAGTGGTGGTTGTCATTATTCAGGATTAAATGAATAAAATTGCTTGATCCAGACCCTCTGGTCTCTCAGTGCAAAAAAGGTGCAGACTGTTGGGTTAGATCAGAGCAGAATTCTCCCGAAAAAGATAAATGAAAATAAAAAAGACATTCAGTCATTTTGTGAGAAAGACGAAATGTTAACACTGAGGATCCAGTTATCTTTAGTTCAAGTGGGACTGCCTGAAGAACAGAACTAGGAAATGTGTGCAAGAAAGAAAGTGTTGAGAAGAAAAGAATAGAAGTGATAGGAAATTGACGGACAGAATGAGGAGGAGCAGTGGCTTGTGACTTTAGATTTAGTGAGACAGTTGTGTGTTACAGCACTGTGGACCATCTAATGAACGATAAGAGTACATTTCTAAGAGGTGGATGACAGTTGACACCATGAGGTCATCAATCACACAGCAGTGTAACACCTCATTCCGAGCAACTTAAGATTAAAATGTCCAGCCTTTACTTGTGTTCTAGATAATTTCCTCAACATTTACTCAATGTTTCAGCTACATGTCCAGTGAAAGCTACACCTCAAAAACCACACAAAATACACCAAACTAGTCTAACAATGTGGAAATCTGAGAAGAACGTTTCTTGGTTTTCCTTAGACTCAATTTGGGAAACGTGTACCTCAGATGTACTGTATATAAAGGAACTGCCCCTGTGAGTGGAGCTCATTAAATCAGACATTGACCAGTTGGTGTGAAACAAAGTGGAGGGAGGAGAAAGGAATAAATGACCATTTACTAAGGACCTATAACAACTAACTGACTGCAAGCCTGAACTGTTAATAAAGTCAAACTGTGCCATTGTTCTTAAAACAATTAAGAGAAGGGATCAGAACATGTTTTGGGAAAACTTAAAGAATTCATTATGTAAAGGCTTAGTTTGCTCATTTGAGACTCAATCTCAACTTAAATGAATAAAGGAATCAAAAGGTCATCAATCCTGATTGGGTTTGAGCCAGTAATTCATAATGCTGCAAACCTCAACCAAACCAGCGTTCTCAACTGGGAAAAGAAAATCCTTCCATCATATTTTCCAAAACAATCAGCTATAAATGTACAATTAGAATGTCTTTGGAAGTCTGTATAATAATAATAATTCTTAATCTAAACTAATTGATTTGAATGATCTGTAAGTTCATCGCTGTATAACTTCATACCATCACATAACTTGATCTTCCTGCTTGTTTATCTGTAGCTCTAAGCTGAGCAATACAGCGATAAACTTACAGATCATTCAAATCAATTAGTTTAGAGAAGAATTATTAAACAATAACTGGGGGATTTTCTGATAATCAATGTGAGATAAACGTGAGATAATGGGTGAGAAACTCAGGCACAAAACAATGTTAAAAAAAGATGATTCTTTAAATTAAAAATAATTTAAAGAAAGAGATAGAGAAGGAAGCGATAAAATAGAAAAAGAAAAGATTCCATTCATAATCCATAATTTAACAATAAAACTGTGATGGAAAGATTAGTCCTAATTCTCCTCCACTCTGAGACTGAAAGCATGCAGGATCCCTGAGGAGCTTTACAGTAGTATAATCATGGATTCCTGTGTTTCTCATTAAGATTTAATATTAAACCATTTAGCTATTTTATATTTTCATGATTTTGCTCGTGTAATTTCTCGTCTGTGTTTCCTTCTGCTTCTCCCTTTTAGTTCTGCTGCCAGAGTGAATCTTACCAGAGTCCCAACACTTACCAGTGTCCTGAAGGTCTATACAACACGACTTACTAATCCATAACCTCTCTATCTCTCTCTCTGTCTTTCTTTCTTTCTCTCACTACTCTTCTCTCTCTCTCTCTCTCTCTCTCTCTTTCTTTCTTCCTGTCACTACACTTCTCTCTCTCTCTCTCTCTCTCTCTCTCTCTCTCTCTTGTGATGTTTCTTATCTATGGTCTGGAGATCCATGAAATTATGGAGTAAAACAGGAGCTTTGGGGATTTAGATTTGGACTGTAGTTAATGGAAACAGTCTGTTACACAGACTCAGGACTACAGTTTTTCCTTCACCACAGTCTCCACCGACTTGTTCATCAGAGACAAACTTACACTTATAAAGAACATCTTCATTTTTCTCACCACATTATCTGTGTAAAGCTGCTCTGAGACCATGTTCATTATTAAAAGCGCAACACAAATAAACATGGAATAAATTATATTAATAAACACCTTCTAACTGTGCATTTACTAAAAAAACATTTTCTGTTAAATTATGGAGAATTGTTTTGGATTCTTTTTTAAATAAAACATCAAATGAAAAGTGGGAGAGTGTGTGTGTGTGTGTGTGTGTGTGTGTGTGTGTGTGTGTGTGTGAGAGAGAGAGAGAGAGAGAGAGAGAGAGAGAGAGAGAGAGAGAGAGAGAGAGAGAGAGAGAGAGAAGTCAAGTCAAGTCAAGTGGCTTTTATTGTCATTTTTACTATACACAGTGGTACACAGTACACAGTAAAAACGAAACAACGTTCCTCCGAAACCCTGGTGCTACACTAAACAACAAAACAACATAAAGTGCATCGAGTGCAGCCTGGTGCAAACAGTGCAAACAAAAGAACAGTACAGACAGACAGAGTGCAGACAGACAACACAAGACAAGACAAAAGACAAAAACCAAGTATAGCGCCGACTAGTAAACCTACTGTATACTAAAATATACAATACTGTGTGAGGAGAAATGTAAAAACTATACCCAGGAGAAAGTACAAACAGAACAGAGCAATGTCGTGCAAAAAAACAGCAGCAAGGAGGTGCAAATGTAGTGGGACGAACTGTGGGTGTCCCTTTAAATTGTCATGAAAGCATCAGTTGTCCAATCAGATACATGCAAGACTATATAAAAGGGGACTTTTAATGCACTATGTGTGTGATCACCGCTTGTGTGTCATTGCCCGAGGCCCGCCCCTTCCTGGTTTAGACTCTTCCTGTCTCACAGTTTCCAACGTGTAATTTCATGTGGCTCGGCGACTGCTTTTAAACATGAACCCGCCGTAATCCCGTGCCTTCTTGCCGGTTTGATGTCCATTTGCCTGTGCGGCTGGACTTGTGGTCGAAACGACAATATTAAGGTGGAATAGTTTTAAGAGGAGTCATTCAGTGCGGCCTGCGGGGCAACGTACTTTGATGCTGCTGGTTTGTTTTTACTCTGCTTTGCTTTATTTAACTTTGTATGCTTTGTTTTACTTAATTCTGTATGCTTTGTTTTTACTCTGCTTTGCTTTATTTAACTTTGTATGCTTTTGTTTTACTTAACTTTGTCTGCTTTGCTAGCTTTTGCTTGCTTTTGTTTGCTTTGCTAGCTTTATGCTTGTTTGTTCTGTTTATGCTTTGTTTCTTGCTTTTGTTTTACTTTACTCTGTTTGTTTAGGAACCGAGGCTTCAGGCAGACGGCTAGTTGGCCTTCGCGTGCGGTGGTGGGACTCTATCACAGGGTGCAGTGTGTTCACGCTTGGTCTTACCGTGTTTGTGTGAGTGTGTGTGTGTGGTGCGTTTTGTGCATTTGGTGTTATGCTCCTGGCGATATAGTAGCCACATACTCATTAAGCTAGTTTACCTGCTTTAGGTAAGCCTCAGTTTCCTTTTTGTTTTTATGCCTATTTTATTCCAGTCCCATAGTCATGTTTTAAAAGTAATACCCATATTTATTGTGAAATAAAACATTTTTTTGTATCTTTGGTATCCACGTCTCTTGCCTCTGTTTATTGAAACCACGTACCTGTGTCTTTTGTAGATTAATCTATAATAGTGTTCCCTGTTAACAGGGTGGCGTAGTCAGCTGAGTTATAGTTTCTGTCTAATTAACGTCCCACCACACAAAGACAAAGACAGCATGTAAACATTCTACTGTAATATAAAAGGTGCAAAAACAGCATGTAAACATTATACTGAATATAAGGTGCGAGTATAAATAATAATAAATATATAAATGGTGGTGGAGTGGATCGAGATGAGTGATGATTGTGTTTAGTTCAGGTTGTACAGTTCAGTAACAGTAACACACAGTGTGTGTGTGTGTGTGTGTGTGTGTGTGTGTGTAAGTGAGTGTGTGAGAGTTCTGTTCAGTTCTTTGTATTGAGAAGCCTGATGGCTTGTGGAAAGAAACTGTTACACAGTCTTGTTGTGACGGCCCGAATGCTTCGGAACCGTTTTCCTGATGGTAGGAGGGTGAAGTATGTGTGTGTGTGTAAGGAGTGTGTGTGTGTGATCGTCCACAATGCTGTGTGCTTTGCGGAAGGCAGTGTCCCAGAAGGCTGGCATGCACAGGGTGAGACTGAATGCCAGGAGGAGGGGCCAGAAACACAGTACAACTGCATTGACAGAGGAAATCATGTGGAAATGACTTGAAATATTTTTGTTGGACTTTTGCCACAAAACAATGTTTTTCTTACAATCTTAATAAGAAATCTGAACTAAATTCCTCTTATCACTCTGATTTACTTTGTACTGTACAAGAAAGACTGCTGTCATTATGACTTACCTCTGTCCTGTGACTGTGTGTGTGTGTGAGAGAGAGAGAGAGAGAGAGAGAGAGAGAGAGACAGACAGACAGACAGACAGACAGACAGACAGAGAGCTGGTCCACACAGAGATTTGGAGAAAGTGCCATCCACAGGACTGTGGGATTCGGAGGACTGAAGTCCTGTAGACCTTTCCACCACTGCTGCACACGCACACACCTTTATCTCAACATGTATGTGCTGTGTGTAGTGTGTGTTCTCTACATGTTTACTTCACTGCTGGATTATTTTGTAAAGGTTTGGTGAAATAAATACATTTTTAGATCATGATCTAATTTTACATTAAAGCACTAAAATGCAAAACCGTGTCAGATTTTTCTACAGTTATTAGAAATGTTCTTGACCACGTGAGCCAAGCATGAGGTTATGTTTCTTAGGGGGAGTGTGTGTGTGTGTGTGTGTGTGTGTGTGTGTGTGTGTACATATACATGTTATTAATGTTATTACAGTGGAACCCGGTTATCTCGCCCTCGGTTTCCTCGACAACCCTATTAAGTGGACGTTTTTGAAGTGGAACCGCCAAATTCTCGCTTTTTCTACGCATTTTTTATCAGTTATGTTGTTAAATGTTATGCGATGAACGGGAGCGCGGCGCTCCCGGCTTCAACTCCTTACCGAGCGCACGCGAGCAGGGTAAGGAGCACGGCTCTCTCGGTAAGGAGCGACGGGCGCGCGCTCGGTAAGGAGCACGGTTCTCTCGGTAAGGAGCGAGTTGAAGCCGGGAGCTTTAGAGAAAGCGGCCGAGAAAGCACCTGCCACGCCCCCTTCGGCCGTTCACGTTTGAGACTTTTCTGTCCCTCGTTTTTGGTTTCTCTCTCTCTCTTCTCTCTCTCTCTCCTCTCTCTCTCTCTTTCTCTCTCTCTCTTTCTCTCTCTCTCTTTCTCTCTCTCTCTCTCTCTCTCTCTCTCTCTCTCTCTCTCTCTCTCTCTCTCTCTCTCTCTCTCTCTCTTTCTCTCTCTCTCTCTCTCTCTCTCTCTCTCTCTCTCTCTTTCTCTCTCTCTCTCTCTCTCTCTCTCTCTCTCTCTCTCTCTCTCTCTTTCTCTCTCTTTCTCTCTCTCTCTCTCTCTCTCTCTCTCTCTCTCTCTCTCTCTCTCTCTCTCTCTCTCTCTCGGGTTCCACTGTATTACACAGTTTGTAATAATTGCTTGGTTCTGCAAAGAGCCACATATGGCTTGGAAAGTGATCTATTCCGATACTTTTGGAGAAATGGTGTCTATTGTGTTTGTGTCTGTTTGTGTGTGTGTTTTTGTTTTTTTATGCGGTGCAAAAGCACTGAGAAGGTCCTTCCGTTCCCACGTTCCTGTGGATTGGTCTAACACTTAATGCCCCCACCACAAACCCCCCCAAGCCAAAGACTCACAACAGCATTAGCCCCACACCAGAGAACAAAGGAAGGAAAAAAGGAGACAAAGTAAAAGTAAACACCAACAGGTACGACACACAGCTTGTGGCCACTCGGAGTCAGTTCCCTCTACCTTGTAAGCAACCCGTGCAGGGCACTTCTTTCCCAGGCCTAAAGGCGGAGACATTTGCCTGAGCATGTCATACATATCCCTGTAACTGATCCTGCCACTGGGATGACCAAAAAAACAAAAATAAACAGCATGACCACACCAGGTGCATGGGGGAAAGAGGGAGAAATCCAAAGGAAAGACAAGAAGGTGGGGGAGGAGAACAGAACAAAAAAAGAAGGTTACTAGTTTAGACTGGTGAAGGGGAGAGTATCTGTAGTCTCTCAATCTGATACCAGGTTTATCTGCTGTGATAAGAAGAAAGAAGACAAGAAAGAAGGGAGGAGGAGGAGGGAAAGAGGGTGGGCTGGCTATTTCACCCTTCTGACATGTTCTATGGAAATGTTCATAGAACAGGCATAAAGTCCTGCTGCTTTAATGTCAATGCAGTTTCTGCCCCCCCCCAGAACAATGCACCATGTCGGCTAAGCCTAGCAAGCGAGAAGCAAAGATGGCATTTTTATTTTCTTCAAGTGTTTTCTTGATTTTTGTTACTTTCATTCAAATTCATACTTTTCATTCATTAAAAACACAAAACAGAGACAGGTACAGGAAGAAGAAGCAGATTACACACAAAGTGATCAGTTTCATCCTGGGGTTTAAGGACGACTGAGTGGTCTTATGGTCACTGGAATGGAGATACTCAGAAACTTAATGTGTTGTGCACTCAGGACAAGGACAGCAGCTCCACACAGTAAGTTTGGATGAAAGTATCCCATATTCCAGAGACTGGGGACAGGAACACATGGGGGAGGGCACCAATTCACAGAACAGGATTATGGGGAGAGAAGGGAATTGATGGATATTATAAATCCATCATCCCCACTGTATGGTGGGGCACCACCACTTGCACAACAGGAAACCAAGGGATTTAAAGGTCCTCTTTAATAAACCCAGCCTGCACCTGTCACATCTCATCTGCTGGTGGGAGGCTGGAGAAGGTGGCGATATAGATGATGGTGTATGTCTCAGTGGACGTAATGCTAAACATGTCAGTGTAGGTTCAGGTCATAATGTACTGGTCAGAGTGATAGTGTAGTGGAGGTGATGGTGTACATGTGTAGGTGCAGGTTAAGGTGTGCATGTAAGTATATGTGTAGGTGATATGGTGATGATGTATGTGTCAGTGTAAGTGGAAGGTGATGGTGTGGGTAGAAGGTGATGGTGTGGGTAGAAGGTGATGGTGTGGGTAGAAGCTGATGATGTATGTGTCAGTCTGAGTAGAAAGTGATGGTGTGGGTAGAAGGTGTTGATGTATGTGTCAGTGTGGGTAGAAGGTGATTATGTACGTGGGTAATGGTGTGGGTAGAAGGTGATGATGTGGGTAGAAGTTGATGGTGCGGGTAGAAGGTAATGGTGTGGGTAGAAGGTAATGGTGTGGGTAGAAGGTGATGATGTACGTGTCAGTGTGAGTAAAAGGTTAGTGTATCTATGTAGTACATGCCAATGCACAGAAAGACCTAAACAGCATTTGACTAAATAAATAAAACCAAAATAAATTTGATTAATCATGGAATTCAAAGTAGCAACATAAAAAGTAAAATGACTGTAGTGCAGGTGACTGTGTGTAGAGTGTAAGAGGTCGACCGATTCTTCGGCTATGCTGAATAATCTGTATACCAATAGTTGATTGCTGGAACTATCAGCAAAAATCCGTCTGTTGCTGGAGGGTCTGAGGAGATCCGCTGTTATTATACAGTACGAGAGCAGCCCAATCAGTACTGTGTTTATATTTTTATAATAAAGTGCTGTTTTACATGGAGTGTTAAATATGTTTGTTTGTTTTTATCCGATGTCTAATGAGGTAAAATCCACTATCACTCGCCCGCTAATCAAAAAAGTGATAGTCCATAATATAAATAAACAAACAAACAAATAAATAAATAATACAATGCTAAAAAACTTAATTGAACTTCATTGATAAGGAAAGTGCAGACGGTTCTTTAATGCCAATGTTAGGCTGATAGTGCAGCCTGGGATGTAGAAATGAGGTATCACTGATATATTTGATGAAAAGTGCTTGGGCAGGAAGCAGAGAGCAGGAGCAGGAGCAGGAGCAGGAGCTTCTCTGGTGGGAATGACGTTTTCAAAATTTTAGTCTGTGTCACAAAGTACATCCCAATCTGTGCTCTCAAAACAGCCTGCATGTTTTTGTGTCTTCATGATCGTCTCCATGATCAAGTGGGAAAACCAAAGTAGAATTGTATGTATTTCTAATACTTGGGTTTGTTAATCCAGTGTTTTTATCTGGTCTTTATTACAGAGTGGAGGAAGGAGAGTCATGGTGGAAATCAGCAGAGAGAATAGCATTGCAGTATATCTGTAACAGTGGTGCCTGTAGCCATGGCGCAGAAATGTGACATAGCTAATGTCCACCTTGTTATCCATACAACAGATTCCTTTCCCATGAGGACTAATGAATGGAATCATTTAAACTTATTTTTCTATTATTTTAACTCCAACCCATAATCTGCAACATCACCTCTGAGCATCTGAACCACAATTCAACTAACTAAATTAAAGACTAGACTCAGGATTAGTGACTATAAATGAGACTAGATTAAAACAGAGCTGCTTAAGCAGGCTGCTAATTACATGGTGTGCAGACAGTAAGTGATGAGTTTAAGCGCTTTAGGTACAACATGAGTATTAATAGAATGGGTAAATATATAATTCTTTGGTTCCTCAGTCATGTGTGTTTATTAGTTAGTTAAAAACCGCTTCAGTAATTCAGTGTAAGACATTTTGATTGATCCTGACCAAAAGGGCGGCCCTCCCCGAGAACACAGCATGGATGCCCGAGAGAGCAGGGTGTGGGCCAGGGTGTGGGCCCTGAAGATGCCCGAAGCAACAAGGACATCAAAAGAACTCTTTATGACACAACACGTTTCCTCCAGGACTCACGACAGGGGACCAAGACCCCGCAACATCCCTCTCGAGAACCAGAACGTTATCTGGAATACAGTAGGCTCCCCGGAGAGCTATCCTTGGTCTTCAAACACCACATCTCCATACAAATGGTGGATCTGCAGACAAGTGTCTGACCCCTCAACCCCTCCTTTTCCTGTTACATCCTCAACAAAGGACATTCTACAGCACACCAGATGATTATGTGTAAGAAAGGTCATATCACATGTAAATAACGACAGAAAATGTTCATGTTTCATTTCTTTACAAAGGTTTATCGCGACTGGTACACAGGTCCCATTCCCACAGCAATAGAACAAATAATAAAAAAAGGTTTTAATAAAGTTAAAGAAAACATAACTCTATACAAGGGGCGTGCCCCACTACAGATGTATACAGGCGAGGTGCCTCCCACAGGTCTGTAAGAACCAATCAATGCAAACTTCCATTGCTAAATAATGTTTACATAATGCTTACTCTATCTGGGTATTTAAGGAGAACTGACCAACAATTCAGGGAATCTGTAAACAGATATCCCACACGCAGTGTGTCGTTTTACCAGGTATGAAAGGTTTTATATTTCCTGTTTAAATACTATTGGCTTGTATTTGTGTTATATTTTAATTGAACTATAAATTGGCTTTGAATTGTGATTTTCTTACCTGGTTAATAAATTGTTATGTTTGATTTTATTCTGTGTTGCTCGGTAAATGTTGACACTGCAAGTAATAACGTTGCATCCGCAGTTACCGTAAGGACTGAAAATCAGGCTAGGATCGGCCTAAATCCCAGTTAGATAGTGAATAATACATCAACTGAGGATTTTAGAGATACGACTAGCACTTGGCGTTAGTTTAAGTGTACTTAGAAGCGTGGAGGCTAACAATATGTATTTCCGTTTAGAGTAACATTTCTAATCACTCTAAATAGGGTCAGCCTCAACCTCTGATTATTTCAATATTATTCTATTCATTACCTTTGGTTAGAAAGAATTATTGTAATAATTAAGTGTCACCTCTAAGGGGACTAAATAAAGTATGTTTAAAGTTGAGCACGCAGAGAGCGGCCGCTTAAGCATATAGTCCAACCTCTGGCAGCGACCAATACTGATTCGCTTATGACCGTTGACCAGTATATTAATTATAGGGCCCATACTAGGATCTTGTGCGACTGTGTGAACCGAATGAACGAGTGTAATGCCAGAGCTTAATCAGAATAACTAAACAAACATCCATCAAAATTATACTATTAGTAAAATAACAACCTATGTAAATATTTATTATGTTTTATCTAAAAGGAGTCAGATAAGAGGTCAATAACAAAAATGAAGCAATACATTAATCCAAATCTTATTATCTAATGTGAAAGGAAAGATTAAAACGCGCGAAAATCTTTCGCCACGCCTCTGGAAACCGCCGTTGGACCAGTGGGTGGTTCCCGGCCTTACATCAGCATGTACGTTATAAGGATGTAAAGATGAATAAGTTTAAAGTTCCTCACCAGGCTGCAGGGTCGTATTCTGCCCAGATCCTCACATACTCATCCAGGTGATGAGGTCCCAGAATTGAGGAGTCTCGAGTCAGGTATTCAAAATTATCCATAATAACAGCCACAAACAGATTCAACATCTACAAACACAAACAAACACCACAGAGTCATTAAAGAAAAGGGGCTACAGCTCTGGACTAGCTGTCTAAACCGGTACAGCTCCCAGGGACAAACATCTGAATTACTTTCTAAACTACACACTTTCTCTTATTTCTCTCTCCCCTTAAAACATTTGAGTGAACATGGGAGTGAACAACTTTCCAAACAGTGTAGGAACTGACGACTGGTGACGTCAGTTCCTGTTTCCTGTTGTTGAACTGTTCACCGGGAATTGTGTTTGTATCGGCGTTTTAAATTTTTTATAGTTCGTTTTTTCTCACTTTTTTCGCTTTAAAATATCAAAATATCGTTTTGATTTCCTGCATCCTTCACTTTCCATTGGCTCCGTCTCGACTATTTTTGCTGTCGGAAGAGCACTTTTTTCCCTGTCTGAGGGTTTGAAAGCAGTGAGTGAAGGACATTCACCAGAACTACGAACACACACTACAGTAATCACATTAAGGGTACGTAATTTCTCTATTATGGCAAACATCCAGTTCACTCAGTGTGTGAAGTGTAACATGTTTAGTCAGTCTTTCTCCGTTGTTAGCGATAATTTTATCTGTGAGAAGTGTAAGCTAGTTTGCTCTTTAACGGAGAAGATCTTAGCATTAGAGGAGCGCATCCAGAGTCTAGAGAGAAGTAGTGAGTGTGAGAGCAGTCCAAGTTCTGCAGGGGAAAGTCTGGATGCCCTAGGTGAAGGTACTATTCCCCCGACTCCGGCATTAGAGCCCTCGCAGCGGGGCGAATGGGTGACGACTCGGCGGCATACTCGCAAAGCCAAAGCTAACGCTAAGGCTCGCCCACGGGAGCACCATTCCTCTCCGCTTCGCGTGTCCAACAGGTTTGCTCTCCTCAGTGAAGCACCCGCTGAGAAACCTGAAAGAGCTCTGGTTTTAGGAGACTCCATTCTGAGGCACGTGAAATTAGCTAGACCTTTAGGGGCACCAGCAGCACAGGTTATGTGTATACCGGGAGCCAGGGCGCCGGACATAGCAGGTCAGCTTAGATTCTTAGGAAAGCACAGGTTCTCTAAGATAGTTTTTCACACAGGAGCTAATGATATACGCCGACAGTCAGAGGTTACTAAGAGTAATATTATAGAGGTGTGTAAATTAGCGAAGGCAATGTCCGATGCAGTAACATGCTCTGGCCCCATCCCAATGCGACGTGGCGATGTAGCCTACAGCAGGTTATGGTCGCTGAACTGCTGGATGTCCGAGTGGTGCTCCAAAACAATGTGGGCTTCATTAATAATTGGAGCATTTTTGAGGGCAAGGTTGGCCTGTTAGGGCGGGACGGTGTCCATCCCACCCGGGAAGGTGCTGCTCTCATTTCTTGCAGTATAGGTCATAGTCTCAGAACAGCACTAGTTAACAAGTGACTGTCTAGAGCCAAGGCCAGGGAGCAGACAGACAGGCTAAACCGACCGCCTGCTAGCTGCACAGAGTCGTCACTCAGGATCCACCATATTGAGACTGTGTCTGTCCCCGAGCAAAACCAAAATATAGGAATTATCAGAAAGTCTGTTTAAGTAACCTGATTAACATTAAATTAAATAGGACTGAACGCACAGCCAGCACCTCTGATCTAAAAATAGGATTGTTGAATATTAGATCTCTCACGCCAAAAGCGCTGACTATAAACGAAATTATTACCGACCAGGAGTTTAATATAATGTGTTTGACAGAAACGTGGATTAAATCGAATGAATATGTAGCATTAAATGAGGCGAGTCCTCCTGGGTATAGTTACATACACCAACCCCGTCTAAATGGCAGAGGAGGCGGAGTAGCAGCTATTTATAATAATAATCTAAACGTCACACAAAAGACTAAACACAAATGTAAAACATTTGAAGTTCTTTACACCAACATAAAATATTCAGTGTCCGAAAGCAGGTCAAGTCAGTTAATTCCACTAATTATTATTTATAGACCCCAGGGCCCTACTCTGATTTTCTGATAGAATTTGCAGATTTCATTACAAATCTAGCTACTTCTTTAGACAAAGCATTAATTGTTGGAGACTTTAATATTCATTTTGATAATCAGGAAGACTCCTTAAGAGCAGCAGTTGTGTCCATTCTAGATTCAGTCGGAATTAATCAGAATGTTATAGGACCCACTCATAGTGGTGGACACACTCTCGATTTGTTGTTAACATTTGGATTAAAAATAAAAAACTTAGTCATAATTCCACAGTCTGAAGCTATTTCAGACCATTATCTAATCTCGTTTAAAATTTGCTTTAGTCATTGCATTTCTACGTCACCACGTTACCGTGTTAAGCGTACTTTCACGTCAGCTACAGCAGCGCGTTTTATTAATAATCTTCCCGATATTACGATATTAGATAGATCTCCGTCTGACCCCGCAGAGCTCGACTGGGCCACTGAACATCTAGAAACAATGTTACATTATACTCTAGATGATGTAGCTCCCCTTAAGACCAAAATGATCAGGGAGAAAAAATTAGCACAGTGGTATAATGATCATACGCGCACCTTAAAACAGACCACTCGAAAACTAGAACGTAAATGGCGTCAAACAAAATTAACAGTATTTCAAATAGCATGGAAGGAGAGCCTCCTAAATTATAGAAAATCTCTTAGTGCTGCCAGATCAGCATATTTCTCCACCCTCATAGAAAATAACAAGCATAATCCTAGATTTTTATTCAGCACGGTAGCAAAATTAACAGGGAATAAAAGCACTACACTAACATGCACACCACCAATAGGTAGTAATGATTTCATGAACTTTTTTAATAATAAAATTAAAAAAAAACATCAGGCAAGAAATCCAGACGGTTAATATAAATCCAAATTATTTTACAAGTAACCCTGTAGACAGCAGTGTCATTATAACGGACAATCAACTACAAAGCTTCACTCCTATCCTCAGGATTTCGGCCTCATCATAGCACAGAGACGGCGCTAGTTAAGGTGGTAAATGACCTGTTATTGGCCTCTGATCAGGGTTTTGTCTCCTTACTTGTTTTGCTCGACCTTAGTGCAGCTTTTGACACCATTGATCACACTATACTGCTTGCTAGACTTGAGAACGTTGTAGGAATAAAGGGAACAGCTCTCTCTTGGCTCAGGTCTTATTTGACTGATCGCTATCAGTTTGTGGATGTAAATGGTGAGTTCTCCACACTTTATGAGGTAAAGTTTGGTGTTCCTCAAGGATCTGTCTTGGGCCCACTGCTTTTCTCTTTATATATGCTGCCTCTTGGTGAAATCATTCATAAACATGGGATTCGCTTCCATTGCTATGCTGATGACACACAGCTGTATATTTCAGCAAAGCCAGATGAGCTAGATCAGCTCAACAATGTTGAGAAGTGTGTAAAGGACATTAGACAGTGGATGCTTAATAACTTTCTTCTGCTCAACTCAGACAAGACAGAAGTACTTTTACTAGGACCACATGCAGCTAGAAATAAACTTTCCGATTATGTAGCATCTCTGGATGGTGTTTCTGTTTCAGCATGTACGGCTGTCAAAGACCTTGGTGTGATTATTGACCCGAGTCTTTCCTTTGAGTCTCACGTGAATAATATCACCAGAATCGCCTTCTTTCACCTTAGAAATATTGCTAAGATTAGAAATATGATGTCGTTACAGGATGCAGAAAAACTAGTTCATGCTTTTGTTACTTCTAGATTAGACTACTGTAACGCTTTACTGTCTGGGTGTGCGAGTAAGTGCATAAATAAGCTTCAGTTAGTCCAGAATGCAGCAGCAAGGGTCCTCACTAGATCTAGGAAATATGACCACATCACCCCTGTTTTAATCAGTCTACACTGGCTCCCAATCAAATCTCGCATTGATTATAAAATATTACTACTGACGATAAAGCACTTAACGGTCTCGCACCGCAGTATCTGAGTGAACTTCTGTACCAGTATGATCCTCCACGCCTACTTAGATCAAAAGGTGCTGGCTATCTGTTGGTTCCTCAAATAATGAAGACTACAGCAGGGGGCAGATCTTTCTCTTATAAAGCCCCACAGTTATGGAACAGCCTTCCAATCAGTGTTCGGGACTCGGACACAGTCTCAGTGTTCAAGTCGAGGTTGAAAACTTATTTATTTAGTCAAGCCTTTTATCAGTAGATTTTCTTAGGTAAAGGCACAGATCTGGAGGAACATGGATATAGAGTGTTTGGTGAACTGGTATATTTGTATGCTGTCGTCCCTCACATTCACACGCTCACTCAGGTTTGTTGACGGTGGTGTGGTGGGTCGTCTCTTATCCCAGAGATCCCTCATGTCTGTGTTACCTTCTGGTTCTCCCTTTTAGTTATGCTGCCATAGCGAGTCTTGCCGGAGTCCAAACTGCACAGTGACATTAACTTTCATACACCAATAGTTACACTTAATAATCCATATCCTTCTCTTCCCGTCACCCTCTCTCTCTCTCTCTCTCTCTCTCTCTCGGTCGAGTTAAACATGCTCCTGAGGCTCCAGTGACCACTGTTCCTGCCCCTCTCCCTCCATGGATCTTCACACTTCTGTGCAGCTCGGGACGGTCTCTCATCAACACCTTGGGTGGTTCCATGTAATTCCGGAGTAGAACGGGTGCTTTGAGGACGGATTGGACTGTAGTTGGTGTCGGCGGTCTGCTGCACTGACTCGGAGTGCAGTTTGCTTCTGATCATCATCACTGTACCCCGCAACTTTGCATATATGCTTCAAATGGACATTTGGTGCAACCCAGATGAGGATGGGTTCCTCTTGAGTCTGGTTCCTCTCAAGGTTTCTTCCTTATGCCATCTCGGGAGTTTTTCCTTGCCACAGTTGCTCATCAGGGACAAACATACTTACAAAGAACATATTTACATTTAATCACCACATTATCTGTGTAAAGCTGCTTTGAGACAATGTTCATTGTTAAAAGCGCTATACAAATAAAAATGAATTGAATTGAATTGTAGATTTCTGCACTATTTTCATTAAAATAAAACTCAAGAATAATTCACTAAAATCTGGCCTTAGCATTTCACAATATTCACTTCTCATGATGCTTCATAAGGAGAGGAGTCCTGTGTATAGAGAAGCTGCTAATGGTCTTGGGGCATTTCTTTTTAAAGATTACAGTCCTGGACACGCAATTGTTATTTTAACGATGTGCAATTATAAAGTAAATCGCAAAACCCAAACAAAACACACCTACAGAGAACATGCATGCATCACCAGATGGGTTAGTAGATCAGAGAAGTGTGTATGCGCAATGAAAGTGCGTTCTTTCCCTGCATTATTCAGTCTATTAAAATGCATTTAAAATGCTCACACAGATATGGAGCACAAAATATGTACCTTTATTTTTTATATCAAAACATTATTAATGCATTTGTAACTGCAGCTTGAAGCATCACATGTACCTCTGAGCTGCATTTCATCTGCAGTGTGTAAATACATAGAAATGCTTCTTCAGATACAGCTTCTGTTTTCTCTGCATTACAAAGAGGAATTTTGTTGATACTGATTTCATTTGCTTGGTAACAGACAGAATGACTTATTATTATAATTGACTGATTCAATGCAAGAATTCGACAAAAAAAAAAAAAGATGCACAATTTTAGATAAAAAAAACCAACCTAACACTACACTGTAAACCCGGATAAGTTGAATTTACTTAAGAAATTTGAGGAAACTGGTTGCCTTAAAAAATAAGTAATGTGTAATGAAAACCTAAGTACATTTAACTTAAAATGTTAAGTACATTACACTCAATTCAAAATTGATTCAACTTGACATGTTTTGCCAAGTTAACTCCTTTGCACAATTAATACACTTAATATCTTAAGTATAATGCACCAAATACCTAGTTGTAGCTTACTTATCTTTCTTCCCCTAGTTCAGTTATCATCATTAAATTACTATTTCAGTTTTTAATCTGGTGCATTATAAATACTTATTCAGATCAAGAAATCAGATGAAACATTTGTTGAAAACACCCGGTTAGGGTAAAATGCTTTATTGTGAACATACACATATCGGGTTGTTTTTCTAAAAGCACAACATAAAACTAGGCACCTGGTATCAGGAGCAGTAGTGCAACGATTCAGAACACCACTTAACACTGCAAACTGATTTTCCTCAGTTTTTGGTTTGTTAATCTGAATGAAACCAGACATATCAGTGCCAGATCTTTCTCTTATAAAGCCCCACAGTTATGGAACAGCCTTCCAATCAGTGTTCGGGACTCGGACACAGTCTCAGTGTTCAAGTCGAGGTTGAAAACTTATTTATTTAGTCAAGCCTTTTATCAGTAGATTTTCTTAGGTAAAGGCACAGATCTGGAGGAACATGGATATAGAGTGTTTGGTGAACTGGTATATTTGTATGCTGTCGTCCCTCACATTCACACGCTCACTCAGGTTTGTTGACGGTGGTGTGGTGGGTCGTCTCTTATCCCAGAGATCCCTCATGTCTGTGTTACCTTCTGGTTCTCCCTTTTAGTTATGCTGCCATAGCGAGTCTTGCCGGAGTCCAAACTGCACAGTGACATTAACTTTCATACACCAATAGTTACACTTAATAATCCATATCCTTCTCTTCCCGTCACCCTCTCTCTCTCTCTCTCTCTCTCTCTCTCGGTCGAGTTAAACATGCTCCTGAGGCTCCAGTGACCACTGTTCCTGCCCCTCTCCTCCATGGATCTTCACACTTCTGTGCAGCTCGGGACGGTCTCTCATCAACACCTTGGGTGGTTCCATGTAATTCCGGAGTAGAACGGGTGCTTTGAGGACGGATTGGACTGTAGTTGGTGTCAGCGGTCTGCTGCACTGACTCGGGAGTGCAGTTTGCTTCTGATCATCATCACTGTACCCCGCAACTTTGCATATATGCTTCAAATGGACATTTGGTGCAACCCAGATGAGGATGGGTTCCCTCTTGAGTCTGGTTCCTCTCAAGGTTTCTTCCTTTGCCATCTCGGGGAGTTTTTCCTTGCCACAGTTGCTCATCGGGGACAAACATACTTACAAAGAACATATTTACATTTAATCACCACATTATCTGTGTAAAGCTGCTTTGAGACAATGTTCATTGTTAAAAGCGCTATACAAATAAAAATGAATTGAATTGAATTGTAGATTTCTGCACTATTTTCATTAAAATAAAACTCAAGAATAATTCACTAAAATCTGGCCTTAGCATTTCACAATATTCACTTCTCATGATGCTTCATAAGGAGAGGAGTCCTGTGTATAGAGAAGCTGCTAATGGTCTTGGGGCATTTCTTTTTAAAGATTACAGTCCTGGACACGCAATTGTTATTTTAACGATGTGCAATTATAAAGTAAATCGCAAAACCCAAACAAAACACACCTACAGAGAACATGCATGCATCACCAGATGGGTTAGTAGATCAGAGAAGTGTGTATGCGCAATGAAAGTGCGTTCTTTCCCTGCATTATTCAGTCTATTAAAATGCATTTAAAATGCTCACACAGATATGGAGCACAAAATATGTACCTTTATTTTTTATATCAAAACATTATTAATGCATTTGTAACTGCAGCTTGAAGCATCACATGTACCTCTGAGCTGCATTTCATCTGCAGTGTGTAAATACATAGAAATGCTTCTTCAGATACAGCTTCTGTTTTCTCTGCATTACAAAGAGGAATTTTGTTGATACTGATTTCATTTGCTTGGTAACAGACAGAATGACTTATTATTATAATTGACTGATTCAATGCAAGAATTCGACAAAAAAAAAAAAAAGATGCACAATTTTAGATAAAAAAACCAACCTAACACTACACTGTAAACCCGGATAAGTTGAATTTACTTAAGAAATTTGAGGAAACTGGTTGCCTTAAAATAAGTAATGTGTAATGAAAACCTAAGTACATTTAACTTAAAATGTTAAGTACATTACACTCAATTCAAAATTGATTCAACTTGACATGTTTTGCCAAGTTAACTCCTTTGCACAATTAATACACTTAATATCTTAAGTATAATGCACCAAATACCTAGTTGTAGCTTACTTATCTTTCTTCCCCTAGTTCAGTTATCATCATTAAATTACTATTTCAGTTTTTAATCTGGTGCATTATAAATACTTATTCAGATCAAGAAATCAGATGAAACATTTGTTGAAAACACCCCGGTTAGGGGTAAAATGCTTTATTGTGAACATACACATATCGGGTTGTTTTTCTAAAAGCACAACATAAAACTAGGCACCTGGTATCAGGAGCAGTAGTGCAACGATTCAGAACACCACTTAACACTGCAAACTGATTTTCCTCAGTTTTTGGTTTGTTAATCTGAATGAAACCAGACATATCAGTGCCAATCCAATAACATAAAATAGAAAAAGTGCATAACAGTGCAAACACAACATTTTCCTAAAAGAACAACAACAAAAAATTAGGCACCTGTATCTGAAGCAGTAGTGCAATGAGTTAGAACAGCACTTTACACTGCAAACTGGCTTTTTCGCAGTTTTGGGTTTGTTAATCTGAATGAAACTAGATATATCAGTGCCAATCCAAAAACAAAATATAAAAAGGGCATATCAGTGCAAACAAGTCACTTTTCTAAAGAACAAACAATATTTCTCATATCTGGAGAAATAGTGTAACAACACCTCTTTATACTGTAAGTTGGTTTTTCAGAGTCTGAATTTTGGCTGCCAGCTCACTTTTACCCAGGTTCAACATCACCTGCTGAACAAAGCAAAAAGTGTTTTTCATGTATTTGGGATAGTCCAGGTGCAGGGCATATATCAGTCCAAAAGGACACAGAAGGCCTGAGGAAGGTTGGCCAGGTCATCCATCACCACATTCCCTTCCAAGATGATTCCCACTTTGGACGGGTTCAGCTTAAGGTTCTCTTCACCGATGAAAAGCAATCCCACTGGAGTTTGCCTGTACAAGTCATTGTCAGCTGTGTCCTTACAGAGAAACAAATGTACAATCGTGTGTTAGTTAGCACATACATTTTCGAAATGTTAACAATAAAAATACCCTTAGAGGAAACACTGTACACTGACATATAGTAAAAGACACTCTCTTCATACAAGATATGAGGCCTGGCTTGTTCAGCTTCCTTTTCACTGTACAATTACAGCAACATTTTTAATGTTAACTGAACCCATATTTTTTCAGCCAAGTTTTTTCAGTTAATTTCATGCCACTGATTAAACATACAGACAATTTTATGGTAAAAATAAAATAAAAAAAGTCCAAGTCTGAAATACTGAATAAATCTGTAGCACATAGTCCTGATTAATGGTTTGAAAATTAAATAAAACAAAGAACATGCATCTGCAACATTTATAAAAATGAATTTGCTTACAAAGCAGGTCTTGAAGAAAGCAGAAGGATCATCGCCCAAGATGACCGGAAGTCCCAAGACAAAGGCATCTGACGTCAGTTGGCTCAGTTGTCTAGACAATAGTCGACATTGAATAAATCACTTTATACTGACTGTAATTTACAAGTAATGAAAAGAAGAGATTAGGAAAAAATAAACTGGAAATAGGAGATACAATTATGAGAATAGAGAATGCAGAGGTAAAAAAAATCTTTATAAAAGGAAAAGCTTCATAGGAAAACAGGACTGATGTAGATATGTTAACTTACCTTTGTCTGGCATAAACGTTCAGCCAAAAGCTGACCAGTAAGGCCTTTCTTCTTTTTGAAGAGGTCCATGAGGCTTGGAGACAAATGGTCAAGTGCATCCAAGAAGTTTTCTCTGAGATTTTTCCTACCACTCTGCCAAATTCATAGGAAACCTAAAACATGGCAAGCAATGCATCAGTTAATGTTCACACTGTTTTAATCTGACACACTCAACACTATATATGTAGACACTTAACACAAACCTGATTTTCTGTAAAAAGAGCTGGCCAACGATGCACAAGCTGGCTGATGGCAGGCTTCTCTTTGACAATTTCCTTTCTGCGAAAAGCAAACGTCACATCCATCTCTTTCTTAACCAGGGATTCCTTTGGCTTTGTTTTCATCATTTCATTGACCAGAACCTCACGAGCTACTTCCATGTTCTGGTCATTCATCCCCTCTGGAAAATCAGGCAGGAAATTTATTTCCCCTTTCTTTGGCTTCTTGATCTGTGTCTTGGGAGGCTCGCCATTTGTAGTGTCACTTCCTCGCTTGCCACCATTGACAGTTACATCAAGTCGACCCAGCTGCCGCATTTTGGTTCTATAATTACCCATTTTGAACTTAAGGCTATTCTTCCAACCGTTCCAGCCAGAGGGTGACCCGGTTTCTTTAAGGCATGGGTGTGTTTGCACTAAAGCCTTAGCAACAGTCTCAAAATCTTCTTTCGTTGGGTATGCTTTAAATGCATACATGGTCTCAGCCAATTTCTCGAGTATGTCATGCTTTAGTTCTTTTGTGACTTTAAGAAAGGATGCATCCCTGAGATACTGCAGGTTACCTTGGCGTAGTCTATACTCTACATCAACTTGAAATTTGGGAATTTGTTCACCTGTGGGGACAGGTGAACTTTTAGTGCATTTAATGATTTAAATGTGCACAGACATTCCTGATGTAAACAAGGAAAAGGCTCGGTTTTGGTATAACCTCCGTGTTTTAGCCTGTAATGTTTAAACAATTGTGCTCTTTTTTTACATCTAAAAGGACAATACTTGCACTTCCAAACCATTATTTAATCTGTTTCTTTAGACTTAATTCTTAGAATTTCTCTTTATTTTCCCTCAAATGAGCAAACATTAACAACATTTACCTTATGAAAACAGACTGGAAAAATCTGAACACTGACATGACATTTATTATTTTGCTAGTTTACGGCGAATTGGCTTTATTATAGGGCATTTTAAGTCACATACACATATTCGCTTACGTTGTCTTAAAGGAACTTACCAGATACAATAGGCCGTGGTAAGCCGCGTGAAACAGCCGCACGTGTTCCCGCTATCTTCTTGGAAAAAAACGCCGCTTGCAGCCGGCCAGGTGAAAGCCTAAAGGCAGTGAAACTGGTTAAAATCGTGTTTTTACTGCACGCGATCAGCAACTCGCGTGAGAAAGTGATCTAGCGTTAGATATCGATTAGTTGTGGATAAAAAGCCAACGAACCGGTAAATGTTTAAAAAAAATTTCACTGCAGCCCCAAAACCCCTCCCCCCACAGTTAGCTAAATATACGTTACACAGGTAAGTTAGCCAGTGTCTCAAAATGCCCGTTGAAATGGCAAAAGTTAAAATGAGGTTTTTACAACTCTCGGAGTTATACTCACATTCCAGTTCCTCGCCAGCAGTGCCTGAATCCACACAACCGCAACAAAGACAGAAAACTTCGACTCAGTACGTGGCTGAAATCAGTTTTGAACTGTTTTTGTTTTGTATTATATGTCTGTATGTATTTGTGTGTAAGAGCAAGCTGCTCTTCAAATAAGGGAAAAACACACACACTGATACCTTGAGCAACTGCTCATTACTAATAGACAGTTGTCACAACTGGAAAGAAGAGGTGTGGTCTGTTCAATAACTTTTCAATTTAAGCTCATTGTACTTCAAATTATTTGCACATTGGACTATGCCAACAAATTAGTAGAATATACTTAAAATTATAAAGTGCTGTCATCAAACTTTTTTGTTTTAGTGTATTATGCTTGAATGTTTAAGTAGAAACTAAATCCGGGCTAACAGTGTAATCTAACCCTAATCTAACCCTAACCTAACCTAACCTAACCTAACCTACCCCTAACTCTAACCTAACCCTAACCCTAACCTAATCCTAACCCTAACCCTAATCCTAACCCTAACCACTAACCTTAACCCCAAACCTAACCCTAATCCTAACCCTAATCCTAACCGTGTGGACCCCTAGTCTGTCCCAGGTCCCTAATCAGGTCAGAAAAACAATCAGGGCCGATAGATATGCATTTAAAAACGTTTCATGGAAATATTCACAAAAACAAAACCTTACTAGAATGAAAAAACGGGCTTTAACCCAGCTCCAACAGAGCAGAAACGTGATCATTAAACCGGCTGCTAAAGGCAGTGTGGTAGTAATTATGGATAAAGCATCATATATTCAGAAAACTTATCACCAACTAAATCAGTCGTGCTACTATCAGAAACTAAACAAACCTCTATTCCAGGGGTGTATACCAGTCAGAGACCGAGAGCCACATTTTATACTGTGTTACAGCAAAGAGCCACATCATACATACACATGGACACACATGAACATCACCCATCCCTTCCTCTTACACACACACACACACACACACACACACACACCTCTGCTTAGCCAGATTATTTGTAAATGTCACACACCAACATAATGACAGAAATTGACTCCTACAGTTTTAAGACCACAGAACAGTCATTTTCAACAATGAACACTGCACTGTCTCACACACACACACACACACACACACACACACACACAAACTCTTAGTTTAACCAAATCCACAAACAAAAATATAATAATGTACAATAGTGTTTGTCTTTTACTCTGCATGTTACTTAGTGGGACTTTTGGCGTCCTCGCCTTGAACAATCCGCCTTCAAATCTGCCTCGTATTCTGCTGTTGCTTCTCGAAGCAATTCTTTCACGTGTGTGTCAGTCAGAACAAATCCATGCTTTGATTTCACGTGTTTCAGCGTAGAAAACACAGACTTTGTGGGTTTTTATGTGTGTGTTCACTTCGCTTGAGTTCAATACGGTATTTTCGTCAAATGCGCATGTGCGGGGGCCGGGGGGGGGTGGTTAGGGTTAGGTTGGGGGGGGCAAATAATTTTTACAAGGGGCCACATGAGAAAGCTGAATTGTGTCAGAGGGCCACACCAACGATAATATTTTAGAGATGCACCGAAATGAAAATTCAATTCAAAGGGCAATGAAATCCATAATTTTGTGTGTTCTGACTTTTGCCTCGGAACATCACTGGAAAACTTTCCTGCCTTTTCAAAAGCGTCCGCTACAGACGGAGTGCGCATGCTCGGATTCACTTTACTTTTCTGCACCGCGTTCTTCTCATATTTAGAAGGCAATCGGGATGTTTGAATTTCAGGTGATACATTAAACCTGACTTGGAGAAACTCTTTGCAGATACACCTGCAAAGATACAGCATGGATACAGAGTCATTTCGGCTTATAAGAAAAATTGCAATTTAAAGGATTTATTAGTTAAAAGTAAGTTACTTCCAATGTGGACAGATAGAACTCGAAAAGGGACAAAGCATACATTTCAACCCAAACGCCACGTTAGTAATCCCAACACCAGGGACATTTTTGTAATCAGACCCAACTTAAGTCCACGAGTTTCCAATTGTGTTTATTTAATTTATTGTAATAAATGCAATTTACAATATGTAGGGGAAACTGGAAATGCTCTATCAATGAGAATGACTCAACATTTTTATAATATCAGGAAGGGAAAGGAGGCACACACTTGCACTTGCACAGCACTTCCTAAAACATGGTTGTAAAGAAATGAGATTTATGGGACGTCAACACAACAGGAACTGGTCCCGGAATGCCCGAAGACGAGCTGAAAAGAAATGGATCCAGAAATTGGGTTCAAAACATCCATGGGGATTAAGAAGTTACACATGGGATGAACAGGAATCCGGCACCAGGCAGGCCTATGCCAAACTTTGGCCTCAGTCCTGACTGAGACCACGGCCTGGGGACCCTAACGCCTATCTGTAAACCTAACCCTAACCCCCATCCCTAAACCTAACCCTAACCTCAACCCCTGTCCCTAAAACCAACCTCAACCCCTAAACCTAACCCTAACCCCCATCCCTAAACCTAACCCCCATTGTCAAAACTCAGAACCCGTCTCTGAGCAGTAAAATGAAATAGACCTCAAAAGTCAATGAAGAATCTTCAGTCTTGGATGAGAAAGAGCAAAAACTTCTTTATTCCAAACACGTTCTGATGAGCCCACAGAAGGTGGGTTACTTCATCACATCAAAATGATCAAGCGCACACACACTTTGCACGCACTCATTCTTATACCCTGGTGTTACATGACACCTTTACCTTTTTTTCCCCCTATTTTCTTCATCCTCGCAAAGTCCCCTTCCTATGATTCCATATTGGGGTTTTCCTGTTCCCCCCCATTACCCTTATTTACGGCCTTTTCTCTATTTCACTTAAGAAAAGAATGTGTATACAACCTTCACCCCCTCTGGTACAGCCAGGCACTGCTTCCTCCTGCTCTCAGCTTTTTATGTGTGGACTACATGAGACTGATTAAAGCACATAAGCTAAAATAGGTTTAATCACGCTGCTTCTATTGTATCTAATAGGTTCTATACTAATTATTAGGTCAATTTATTGGATGAATATTAGTTGGATTGAAACACACTCTAGATAAGGTTAATTCGAATATTTTTCTCGACATCACTCCCCCGCCTGAGACTAATTAGTCTCACACTCCGCCTACTTCCGTGTTAACTCATTAACAAACATACATGTCACATAACACAAGAATAAAATGTTTTACATTGAGTTCTTTGGCACATGTAGTTTTCTTCTGACCCAGATACTTTGCGTATCGCAGGGGGTCTCGTTGGAGCCCTGGAAGAGGTTACTAGCACTTTACCAGGCGCTCGTATGTTGACATCCATGAAAAAAAAAGATAAATCCACATGATGATCCAAAGATCGGAATCCAAACGTCTGTTAAGGCATAACGTCCACAATAATCAAAGTAAAATAATTATAATAGCAGTACATCAGTGACACATAGACCCAAAATTAGAAGAGAAATATGATTGCATCATGATTAATGCTCTTTAGTCTTCATTTTCACTTCATTGTCTCAGACTGACCGTGTTTTTTTACATCATATTTCCACTTATATATTGAGTATAATTCAGCTGGATTCATCCACTTAGAGAGTTTAGGGTTAGGGTTAGGGTTAGGGTTAGGGTTAGGGTTCGAGACTGGGTCTGTTCAAGCACTGAAGAAGGAAAGAGTCGTCTCTGTGGCGTGTGCAGGGGAGGAGCCAAAGGATGTGATATCATAGGGATTGAAGGGTCACATTGAAGGAACGCTTTAGTAAAGTGTCTGAAAAAGTAGGACTCAGCTACACACACACACACACACACACACACACACACACACACACACACACACACACACACACACACAAAGTTACATGCAACATTATACAATATGTCAAATACACAAACATTATACATTAGTGTTTATTTGACATACATTATATACATGATTATACATATTATTATACACATTATCCCACATACACACACCAGATACACACAAAATTAAAGACATAATATCACACAACCATGGTGTGTGTGTGTGTGTGTGTGTGTGTGTGTGTGTGTGTGTGTGTGTGTGTGTGTTTACCACATATGCTCCTGGTCCAGGTGTTGTGTTTTTAGGTTGTTTAAATCGATCCTCATTAGAACCAATGAGAGCAAAGTGTGTGTTAGACTTGATGTATGGACTGTAGTGACCAGGACCTGGAGACAGACACAAGTTTATCTGAGGACTGCACAAGACCTGAATATTAGCGAATAACATGGCATAGCACAAAGCTACGGTGTCATGTAGTGTTTGACCTTTGACCCTTTACCTGGGACGTGGGGATCATGAAGGAAGCAGGAGCTCCGGGGTGCGGTGCTTAAAAAGCAGCTGTGCCGTTGTTGTGCCTCTTTAGTGCGAGGCTCACCGTGTCCTCCGTGTCCATACATCCTTTCATACGCTTCTTGCACATTGTAGGAGCTCGGAGAAGGCGTGTCCTGGCCAAAATAACAACAATAATAAGAAGCAAAATTCAAACTCACTGCAATAAAACACAATAACACGAGGTAATAATTTACCGTAGCAGGAAAACGTGCAGGAAGTCGCTCGCTGACTGATTTAAAGACTGCTGTTGGCTGTTGCTTGTAAAATTCCTCTCTTTTTTTCTCCACCTGCACACAGAAAAGTAACACACAATACACAACAATGATTCAGTACTACACACATACATGGGTTCAGATCTGTAGCAATACTAACAACAATCTTTTTAAAAACTAATACAGAATATATCAAATTAATAAACAAATACATAGAATGATATTCACAAACAAAACTGAACAAACAAACTAACACATACCAACACACAACTAACACATACCAACACACAACTATCACAAACCAACACACAACCATCACAAACCAACACACAACAATCACACACCAACTCACAACCATCACATACCAACACACAACAATCACACACCAACACAGAACCATCACATACCAACACACAACCATCACAAACTAACACACAACTTTTACAAACACACACACAACTATCACAAAAACACACAACTATCACATACCAACACACAACTCTCACACACCAACTCACAACCATCACATACCAACACACAACCATCACAAACCAACACACAACCATCACATCCCAACACAAACACAGGTTAGTGTGCTGAGAAGAGCAGAAATGATGGGAAAAGGTGTTGAAGGTGATACACGGGTAATTCTATAAATATATAAATAAAATATAAGATGGATGATAAAAGATTGGACCTGCTCATTGAAAGTTTTACAAAACAATCAGCAGGAACAGCAAATGATGATTGGATGACATCAGATTGATGGGACAGGACATGATCCAGATGAGTCTCCGGGGCTTCTAACATGTACATGATTTGGACGATCATACACACACGACACTGCACTCCACATGCATGGAATTTATTCTCAGGGGTCCAAAAGCCCATCAGGAAGTTGCCACCAAAAACATCACTCATTATCTACCCAGAATCAAATGACCCTGAAAAACAGGAAATGGCCGACATGATTACTTCAAGAAACCATTGTTCCACATTCAGTGAGTTTCCCCTCAGATCCTCTGTTCAGTGTGCTGCTCCATCCTAAACACTAATACAAAACACCTAAAGGGTTCATCCATGAAGAAGCTGAAGGTTTTCATCCCAAATTCAATCAGATTTGAGCACAACACCAGAACTTCTTGTTTATGTTGCTTAATGCAGCATTTGATACCAGAGATCATAGAATTCTCGTAGTTATTATAGTTATATAGTTTAGTGTTTATTGTGTACTACACATGGTGTTCAGTGTAATGTGTTGTAGGCACCATATAGTGTGCTGGTCCTGGTTCTAGGGTTCTGTGGATGAAGATAGCAGTTCTCTTGACTGTTGAACCAAAGCCGCTCTTCCTCCTGCCCTCCAAATGTGCTTTTTGCAGACTCTCACTTGCCAGACCATAATCAAACACATTATATGTTCCTGGACCTAACAAACAGACACACACACACACACACACACACACACACACACACACACACACACACGTGTATTGAAACACGTCTTTGGCATTATGTTAGCACGAGCACACACACACACACACACAAACCTGGTGTGATGTTTTTTCTGTTTTGAGGAAGGAATCGAGCTGCAGTCAGGTTAAAAGGACTTTTCTTCACCCCGCTGAGTTTCTTCAGACTCTCCAGAGCACAGCGTGGATCATCATAGGAGCCCACAGGGGGTGCCACATCCTTCACTGAGCAAAACCTCTACACACCCACAGAAAAACACAAACACACACATGTCAAAGACACAGGTGTGGGTGTGGTTTAAAGACTTGTAAAGACAGCATGACTGAGATGATCCAGCAGATTTTCATTGCCAAAACAAGGCGGGTGAGACGGAACATCCAGCTCAGTATTCACATTTCACCAACATGGAGTATCTGTTTGTGCTTTATTGTGGCTGGTCAGTGCTCTGCTCCCTATTAAACAACTCTCGTACACCTTAGCTTTACGCAAAGTTGATTATCTTGCAATCACAAAGCACCTTTTCAGCTTAACACTGACTCGTACCCTGAAGTCTGGAAGCAAATCCCATAAGAGACTAAGTGACCTCTTTCATTCTTTCTCTTTTTCTTGGCTCTTCTGATGCCACTTTATCTATTAGCAGATAAATAGCATGCAGCATGTAGCATGCCCTGGAGGACAGCTTAGATTTCAGGATAAGTGACGACTGGAAATACAGAAGGTTGCAATTTCTACAAAGGCTGCAAAAGTCTAAAAAATGTAATGGTGATTAAGATGAAACAGTTGGAAAAACATTTTGCCAACATTTTGTTAAACCTCTATCATACAAAGAAGACGACATGCATAAACATGGACCTGAAATGCCACCATCTTCTCTGACAAAACTCATTTAAAATGTACTGAGGCAAACCGGAAGCCATGGACACCACGTCCTCCGGAATAAAGAGGAGAGGGACCACCTGGCTTATGATCAGTGCTCAGTTCAAAAAGCTGTATCTCTGATGGTATGGTGGTGCATTAGTGCCTGTGGAATGGGCAGCTTGCACATCTGGAATCTTTGTAGTAGAAGAGTGCGGGTGGTGAATTGGTCTGCCTGCAGTCTCGACCTTTCAACATTTAAAAACATTTGGAAAACATTATAAAACAAAAACACAACAAAGGAAACCCAGAACTGTCAAGCAACTAGAATCCTGTATCAGACACATATGGGAGAACATTCCTCTCCCAAAACTTCAGTAACTGGTCTCCTCAGTTCCCAGATGTATACAGACAGAAGACATGATGCTACACAGTGGGAAACATGGCCATGTCCCAACTTTTATTAAATGTGTTTAAGCCATTACATTTATAATGACCTTATTTTTCCTTAATATGGTATCAATTCTCAGTTTAAACATTTAATGTTTTTTTCTTTTATTGTAAAAAAAAATGGATTTAGGAGATTTGAAAAACATTGCATTTGTTTTTATTTATATTTTGTACAGCATCCCAACTTATTTGGAAATTGGGTTGTAGATGGTCATGATCTAGTGTCTGCTAAATGCTATGAGTGTGGCATTGTGGCTCGGAGCCGTGAGCCAGAAAGATCTCGAATAAGTGATAATAGATGAGTACCAGGCATAAACAAACAAATAACATTACTAGATCAGGCAGGAACAAAGAAGATCACCAGAAAAAGATGGTTTAGTTGCATTGAAACAGACACAGAGTCTATAGTTAGCAATGTGTGATCAGTGATCTGGTAAGTGTGGAGGTGGGAGAGCTTTGGTGTCCTGGTCCTCAGACGGTCATTTATGTAGGTCACTCTGAAATGTTGATTGTAATGAAGTAGATCATTTCTGGCACCGACATGACAGTCTGCCATTTAGGAAACATGTTTTGAGATAGAGGCAGCGTGTAGACTCTATCACATTATACAGTGGAACCTTGGGTTAGGAGTTTCATTCATTCCCGTACTTTATTATTAACCTGAAAAGTTGAACAGAAACTTCGGTAATTTGTTCTGGACAACCAAAAATATTACTTTAAAAATAAAAATAAAGCCAATATTTACTAATATTATTTACTTTTAACGTTATATTAAAATCATACCATATAAAAACATGTAAAAGAGGAAAACATTCTCTTTACTGGCTACGTTCCCTTTGAGAAGACTCGCTGTGGGCATGATGGAGACAAGGTTCATAGAAGGGGGAGGAGGGAGAATCTTATTATATTATATTATTTATATATTATTATATATTATATTATAGAATATTAATGAAATTAAGACAGTGTTAGCATGAACGCTGAGACAATTGTTGCATTAGAGGGAAAATGAGAGCTGTGTCATTAAGGCTGTGGGTATTGAAGGCCAGAGTGAAATGCATTATGGGAGTGTAGTGCGGGCTGGATGTTTTTTCTGTGGTCGGTTAATCCAAGTTTATCCACCTGGGAGTTATATTGTACTGCAACCCTGCGAATCCATCTTCAAAAAAACAATGCATTGGCTAATGTTGTCCATCTCATCATTCCATAAGCATCAACTAATGAGTTGTTACGCTGAGTTAAAAGTTAAAGCGGATAAGTAACATAATGCTCTCGCTAGGTACACAGGACGCTAACTGATGTGATTAGCTGCGAAAACAACCAACTTGCCTGCGATGTTTTGGTGCGTGACGTTCGTACCCCCAAATTTTCTCCGTAACCAGAGGCACATTTTTTGATGAACTGCGATTCGTAAACTAAATTATACAAATGATCCGTATCCAGTCGCATTCGTAACCCGAGCTTTTACTGTATAGAGAATATTTTCACTACATTAAAGTCTCTGGTTTAGAAGTTCAGTAAAAAGGTTTATTATGCAAGTCGTTTTTTATTGATATAAATTGTATGTAGCAGCACAGGGTTTTAGAATTGTCTAGAGTTTCAGGGTTACCATAACAACAACTTTTAGTAGAGAAATTTCACTTCCAAACTTTAGATTTAAAATATGACACAGTTTAAAGCCACAGAGTTTACATACCGGTATTTGTGACATAAATGCTGGACTGCAGACAGAGACTCCATTTAACTTCTCAAACTGTCCTTTAATGTCATACTGCCCAGGGCCTGGAACACCCTAAACACACACACACACACACACACACACACACACACACACACACACAGTGAGGTAGAACTGTCTTCTCATACAGGATTTGTTTTCTATGTGGTTGGTGTGGGAGATTATTTATCCTGATGTGACTGTAGTGTAAAATTAGTCTGAGCATCATTTTAGTCAGTGGTTCTGGATGAAGAGTTTCAGCAAATATTCTACTATAAAATGAATAAGTTCTGAACTCACAGAATGGTGTGTGTGTGTGTGTGTGTGTGTGTGTACCTTCTTGTTCTCCTGTAGTATAAGCAGTTCATGATAACGAGGAATCTGCAACTCAGACTGACCTTTTAGCTCTTGCTTCAAATTCACATTCTCATAGCACACAGAGTGATCGCTACAATTCAGACACACACACACACACACACACACACACACACACACACACATGCATTAAGTATAACGTGTGTGTATGAGTGTGTGTGTGTGAGAGAGAGAGAGAGAGAGAGAGAGAGAGAGAGAGAGAGAGAGAGTGAGTGAGTAAGTAAGTGTGAGTTTGTGTGTGTGTGTGTAAGCATCTCTTACTCCTCTGGATTGTAGTGTCCTGGTCCAGGTCCTTCCACCACCTTCATCTCTGTCCTTTTCCCAGTCATTTTTCCAAAGTGGATTCCTTTATACAGCGGTGCCACCTGAAACAAACAAAACTCCTGTGTTTCACACAAACACACACTAACACACTGACTCACACTCTCTCTCACACACACACACACACACACACACACACACACACACACACACACCTGGGTTGGATTATAGTAGGCAGGGCCAAGGCTCTGGTCAGTTCTGGGAGGTTTCTGCCTGCACAGTTCTCCCTGCTCGTTCTCCTCGTAGCCAAACGCCTGACTGGGAGACGGGATGGAGGGAGCAGAGTGGAACAACATCCTCACACACTGCTCATACACACACACACACACACACACGGCTAGGGTTAGTCAGAGATGTATAAAGTACTAGAGACTCAGACTTGAGTAAAAGTACAAGTGCTCTATAAAATAGTGACTTGAGTAGAAGTTGAAGTGTCTTTAAGCAGCATACTTAAGTGGAAGTACTAAAGTATTCAACATTTTTTGTACTTAAGTATAGCAAGTAGTTTATTTTAAAATGTACTACACAAATACTGAAAGTAAAAGTACAAGTATTGTGTTATGTAGTTATTGCAGAAGGCAGTCAAAAGACATTATATTGTTTTGTTTGTTTTAAATATCTTGTGTTAAACAGGTTTGAAACAACGTTATGAAAAGAAAACCTCAATTGTGTCTTTTTTCTCCACAGCTGATTCCCTTCTTAAACTAATGTGCATCAAGCAGTCATTTTTTGGAACTCGTACATTTTCTTTTCATCCTTTAACTAAAAGATCTCAAAGGCCAGTAGGCCACATTCAGGTATTTCTTATGTAAAAACAAAAGTGATTAGAAGACCTAAAAACACAGAGCTTCACTTTTTGTAAACAAACAGAAGAAGTTTTCCCCCTCCCACGAATGTCCTGAACTGGTGAAAGGCAGTTGGTGAATATGATCCCGAGGTGCACGAGAGGAAGTGCAGTGCTGAGCAGTCACGGGTGAAACGTCGTGCTAAAGTAAATGCACAGATAAACTATATGCTAATTGTGTGTTAATGTTGAGTTAACATTATACCAAGTCGTCCCAAATAAAACACTGCATGGGAAACGGCTTTGGTGTGTTAGCTGCAGTGCACTAGTACATTAGTTGCAGTGTTAGCTGCAGTGCACTAGTACATTAGTTGCAGTGTTAGCTGCAGTGCACTAGTACATTAGTTGCAGTGTTAGCTGCAGTGCACCAGTACATTAGTTGCAGTGTTGCTGCAGTGCACTAGTACTTTAGTTGCAGTGTTGCTGCAGTGCACTAGTACATTAGTTGCAGTGTTAGCTGCAGTGCACTAGTACTTTAGTTGCAGTGTTGCTGCAGTGCACTAGTACATTAGTTGCAGTGTTGCTGCAGTGCACTAGTACATTAGTTGCAGTGTTAGCTGCCGTGCACTAGTACATTAGTTGCAGTGTTAGCTGCAGTGCACTAGTACATTAGTTTCAGTGTTAGCTGCCGTGCACTAGTACATTAGTTGCAGTGTTAGCTGCAGTGCACTAGTACATTAGTTGCAGTGTTAGCTGCAGTGCACTAGTACATTAGTTGCAGTGTTAGCTGCAGTGCACTAGTACATTAGTTGCAGTGTTAGCTGCAGTGCACTATGCTACACGCTATTGTAAACAAGCTAACGTTCACTAGATAAGTGTTATTTTAATCACTAATATAACAGATTCATGGAAAATTACATTCAGTAATCAGCATTTTTGCCGCAACTAATTTATGAATGAGTCTAAATCAACTATATTAAAGAGAATCGCTTTATTTAAAGTGAATAAAATACACTAGTTAATGGAGTTGAACATTAATTGAGCCGCAGCCGCACACCTGACTCGTGTGTGTGTGTAGAGAAGGTGAGATGAACCGCACAGCTGACTCGTGTGTGTGTGTGTGTGTGTGTGTGTGTGTAGAGAAGGTGAGATGAACTGGGAAAGCAGGCAGTGGGTCAAACCACTGTGATGAAGGGGGGGACTGTTTACGAATGCATTTTTGTGTTGTTTTTTCTACTTACACAATTATTTTAGGTATACATACATATATTTTTCATATAATAGAGAATACATAGTGTTAGGGTTTTTTTGGGGGGGACATGTCCCCTCAGTTCTACTTCCTTACTATACATCTCTGGGGTTAGTGTACACAAGGAACCATGCAACGACTATATCCCACAGTGAGCTGCACCTTAATGCCCTTGTCTGGGATGGTGGGTGGATAAAGTTTCCTCCCCAAAGGCTGGATGATGTTATAGGTTCCTGGACCTGGAACATTTGAACTTGCATCCTCAAAACGCCTGGAGCGGTTCTGCAGAGAATTTCCACCAGGTAATGGAGCCTGCAGAACCGGCGACATACAAGAGATCAGAACTTTCCAAGCTAACAGCGGAAATAATGTGTGGACAGTGTGGGTTTGTCAACACGAGGTGTGGAGCTACTGTGTGGAGTGTTAGGGAGTGAGTGGAGTCACAGTGTGGCTGGTGTTAGGGAGTGGGTGGAGCTACTGTGTGGCTGGTGTTAGGGAGAGGGTGGAGCTACTGTGTGGGGCGTTATGGAGTGGGTGGAGCTAAAGTGTGGCTGGTGTTAGGGAGTGGGTGGAGCTACTGTGTGGGGTTTTAGGGAGTGAGTGAAGATACTGTGTGGGGTTGTTAGGGAGTGAGTGGGGCTACAGTGTGGCTGGGCTACTGTGTGGGGTGTTAGGAGTGGGTGGAGTTACTGTGTGGGGTGTTAGGGAGTGAGTGGAGCTACTGTGTGGGGTGTTAGGGAGTGAGTGGAGATAATGTGTGGGGTGTTAGGAGTGAGTGGAGATACTGTGTGGGGTGTTAGGGAGTGAGTGGAGCTACAGTGTGGCTGGTGTTAGAGAGTGAGTGGGGCTACTGTGTGGGGTGTTAGGGAGTGGGTGGAGCTACTATGTGGGGTGTTAGCAGTGTGGCTGGTGTTAGGGAGTGGGTGGAGCTGCAGTGTGGCTGAGTGGGTGGATCTACTGTGTGGCTGGTGTTAGAGAGTGGGTGGAGCTAATGTGGAGCTACTGTGTGGCTGGTGTTAGGGAGTGGGTGGAGCTACTGTGTGGCTGGTGTTAGGGAGTGGGTGAAGCTACTGTGTGGGGTGTTAGGAGAGGGTGGAGCTACTGTGTGGTTGGTGTAAGGGAGTGGGTGGAGCTACTGTGTGGCTGGTGTTAGGGAGTGGGTGGAGCTAATGTGGAGCTACTGTGTGGCTGGTGTTAGGGACTGAGTGGAGCTGCAGTGTGGCTGGTGTTAGAGAGTGGGTGGAGCTGCGGTGTGGCTGGTGTTAGACAGTGGGTGGAGCTAATGTGTGGCTTGTGTTAGGAGTGAGTGGAGATACTGTGTGGTTGGTGTAATGGAGTGGGTGGAGCTACTGTGTGGCTTGTGTTAGGAGAGGGTGAAGCTACTGTGTGGGACGTTAGGAGTGAGTGGAGATACTGTGTGTTTGGTGCAAGGGATGTGGGTGGAGCTACTGTGTGGCTGGTGTTAGGGAGTGGGTGGAGATACTGTGTGGGGTGTTAGGAGTAGGTGGAGCTACTGTGTGGCTGGTGTTAGTGAGTGGGTGGAGCTGCAATGTGGGGTGTTAGAGAGTGGGTGGTGCTACTGTGTGGCTGGTGTTAGGAGTGGGTGGAGCTACTGTGTGGGGTGTTAGGAGTGGGTGGAGCTACTGTGTGGGGTGTTAGGGAGTGGGTGGAGCTACTGTGTGGTTGGTGTAAGGGAGTGGGTGGAGCTGCAGTGTGGCTGGTGTTAGGAGTGGGTGGAGCTACTGTGTGGCTGGTGTTGGAAAGTGGGTGGAGCTACTGTGTGGCTGGTGTTAGGGAGGGTGAAGCTACTGTGTGGGGTGTTAGGGAGTGAGTGGAGATACTGTGTGGTCGGTGTAAGGGAGTGGGTGGAGCTACTGTGTGGCTTGTGTTAGGGAGAGGTGGAGCTACTGTGTGGGATGTTAGGGAGTGAGTGGAGATACTGTGTGTTTGGTGTAAGGGAGTGGGTGGAGCTGCAGTGTGGTTGGTGTGAGAGTGGGTGGAGATACTGTGTGGTTGGTGTAAGGGAGTGGGTGGGTCTACTATGTGGGGTTTTAGGGAGTGGTGGAGATACTGTGTGGTTGGTGTAAGGGAGTGGGTGGGTCTACTATGTGGGGTTTAAGAGAGTGGGTGGTGCTACTGTGTGGCTGGTGTTAGGGAGTGGGTGGAGCTACTGTGTGGGGTGTTAGGGAGTGGGTGGAGCTACTGTGTGGGGTGTTAGGAGAGGGTGAAACTACTGTGTGGTTGGTGTAAGGGAGTGGGTGGAGCTGCAGTGTGGCTGGTGTTCGGGAGTGGGTGGAGCTACTGTGTGGCTGGTGTTAGAAAGTGGGTGGAGCTACTGTGTGGCTGGTGTTAGGGAGAGGGTGAAGCTACTGTGTGGGGTGTTAGGGAGTGAGTGGAGATACTGTGTGGTCGGTGTAAGGGAGTGGGTGGAGCTACTGTGTGGCTTGTGTTAGGAGAGGGTGGAGCTACTGTGTGGGATGTTAGGAGTGAGTGGAGATACTGTGTGTTTGGTGTAAGGGAGTGGGTGGAGCTGCAGTGTGGTTGGTGTGAGAGTGGGTGGAGATACTGTGTGGTTGGTGTAAGGAGTGGGTGGGTCTACTATGTGGGGTTTTAGGAGTGGGTGGAGATACTGTGTGGTTGGTGTAAGGAGTGGGTGGGTCTACTATGTGGGGTTTAAGAGAGTGGGTGGTGCTACTGTGTGGCTGGTGTTAGGAGTGGGTGGAGCTACTGTGTGGGGTGTTAGGAGTGGGTGGAGCTACTGTGTGGGGTGTTAGGAGAGGGTGAAACTACTGTGTGGTTGGTGTAAGGGAGTAGGTGGAGCTGCAGTGTGGCTGGTGTTCGGGAGTGGGTGGAGCTACTGTGTGGCTGGTGTTAGAAAGTGGGTGGAGCTACTGTGTGGCTGGTGTTAGGAGAGGTGAAGCTACTGTGTGGGGTGTTAGGAGTGAGTGGAGATACTGTGTGGTCGGTGTAAGGGAGTGGGTGGAGCTACTGTGTGGCTTGTGTTAGGAGAGGGTGGAGCTACTGTGTGGGATGTTAGGGAGTGAGTGGAGATACTGTGTGTTTGGTGTAAGGGGTGGGTGGAGCTGCAGTGTGGTTGGTGTGAGAGTGGGTGGAGATACTGTGTGGTTGGTGTAAGGGAGTGGGTGGGTCTACTATGTGGGGTTTTAGGAGTGGGTGGAGATACTGTGTGGTTGGTGTAAGGAGTGGGTGGGTCTACTATGTGGGGTTTAAGAGAGTGGGTGGTGCTACTGTGTGGCTGGTGTTAGGGAGTGGGTGGAGCTACTGTGTGGGGTGTTAGGGAGTGGGTGGAGCTACTGTGTGGGGTGTTAGGAGAGGGTGAAACTACTGTGTGGTTGGTGTAAGGGAGTGGGTGGAGCTGCAGTGTGGCTGGTGTTCGGGAGTGGGTGGAGCTACTGTGTGGCTGGTGTTAGAAAGTGGGTGGAGCTACTGTGTGGCTGGTGTTAGGGAGAGGTGAAGCTACTGTGTGGGGTGTTAGGAGTGAGTGGAGATACTGTGTGGTCGGTGTAAGGGAGTGGGTGGAGCTACTGTGTGGCTTGTGTTAGGAGAGGGTGGAGCTACTGTGTGGGATGTTAGGAGTGAGTGGAGATACTGTGTGTTTGGTGTAAGGGAGTGGGTGGAGCTGCAGTGTGGTTGGTGTGAGAGTGGGTGGAGATACTGTGTGGTTGGTGTAAGGGAGTGGGTGGGTCTACTATGTGGGGTTTTAGGAGTGGGTGGAGATACTGTGTGGTTGGTGTAAGGGAGTGGGTGGGTCTACTATGTGGGGTTTAAGAGAGTGGGTGGTGCTACTGTGTGGCTGGTGTTAGGAGTGGGTGGAGCTACTGTGTGGGGTGTTAGGAGTGGGTGGAGCTACTGTGGGGTGTTAGGGAGAGGGTGAAACTACTGTGTGGTTGGTGTAAGGGAGTAGGTGGAGCTGCAGTGTGGCTGGTGTTCGGGAGTGGGTGGAGCTACTGTGTGGCTGGTGTTAGAAAGTGGGTGGAGCTACTGTGTGGCTGGTGTTAGGGAGAGGTGAAGCTACTGTGTGGGGTGTTAGGAGTGAGTGGAGATACTGTGTGGTCGGTGTAAGGGAGTGGGTGGAGCTACTGTGTGGCTTGTGTTAGGGAGAGGGTGGAGCTACTGTGTGGGATGTTAGGAGTGAGTGGAGATACTGTGTGTTTGGTGTAAGGGGTGGGTGGAGCTACTGTGTGGCTGGTGTTAGGAGTGTGTGGAGATACTGTGTGGGGTGTTAGGGAGTGGGTGGAGCTACTGTGTGGCTGGTGTTAGTGAGTGGGTGGAGCTGCAGTGTGGTTTGTGTGAGAGTGGGTGGAGATACTGTGTGGTTGGTGTAAGGGAGTGGGTGGGTCTACTATGTGGGGTTTTAGGGAGTGGGTGGAGCTACTGTGTGGGATGTTGGGGAGTGAGTGGTGATACTGTGTGTTTGGTGTAAGGGAGTGGGTGGAGCTACCGTACAAGTGGGATTACAGTTCCAGAGATGCTACAGACGAGAGCAGAACTACATAAGATGCAGTACCCAGGTAAGGTCTTCATCATAGTGAGCTGGTCCAGGAGAACACTTTTCACTTTCCAACCTGTCAAACACTGAGGGCCTGGAGGAGAGAGAGAGGAACGGAGCAAAGGACTCTACAAGACAGAGAGTCAGAGAAGAGGTCAGAGGGTGAAGAAAAACCAGGGGGGGAGACCATTAGGAGAAAAGCAGGAGAAGAACAGGAGAAGTGAATGGATATGGATAAATGTATAGAAACGAACCTATATAAAAAAAATGTAGAATTGTCATTTATTCATTTCTTTACAGCACTTTACAAATAACACTGAACTGAGAAGATCAGGAGTAGAGCAGGAGTAGAGCAGGAGAAGAGCAGGAGCAGGAGAAGAGCAAAAGGACACGAAAAGAACAGCACCACTATGGGAGAACAGCAGGAGAAGGTTCAGAGATCAGAAAAAAAGAGCTGTAGGAGCTTGTGTTTATGTGTACAGAAGGAGTTTTTGGAATCTGCCATGTACAGTTTTAAAGCCTCGGAGGTTCTGGAGTTGAATCAGTGCTGGTTCTCACCGGTTCTTTCTGGAGCAGATCTCTGGATGTTGTAGGAACCCGGACCCACATTGGCGGTGCTCGCGCTCCCGGCGCTGAGATCCGTCACCCTGGGCGCGCGACTGTACATGATTGCTGAGGGTCTCTGATGGATGAAACACTTCTGCTGAGTGCCGGAGATCTGAATGAAGCTCGCGCGCGTCTCTGCGTCGCCTAGACACCAGACGCAGCTTTGAGTGTTTACGGAGAGCGCGTGCTGCACCATGGAGACGCGCGCGGTATTCGTAACGTGAATATTTTAATCCAAATCGTCACTCACAATCGCACTCTCTCGCGCGCACGCGCACACACACACACACACCTTCAGTATAATGTAGAAACCAGGTGAAATGTGCACGTGCCCTGTTAACTGGTGATCAGGTTGCAGATGTTTTCTCTCTCATTCACACACACATGGTGATCAGCTGATCTCCTCTGATATCTAATCATCTGTAGTTTATTTCACTTCAAACATAATAATAAAAAAAAG
>NC_060910.1:19268480-19273480 GCF_014805685.1 Silurus meridionalis | reverse complement strand
GAACAGTATGGTGGTAATGAGGGAACTGTATGAAGAAACAGTATGGTGGTAATGAGGGAACAGTATGAAGGAACAGTATGGTGGTAATGAGGGAACTGTATGAAGGAACAGTGGTGGTAATGAGGAACAGTATGAAAAACAGTATGGTGGTAATGAGGAACAGTATGAAGGAACAGTATGGTGGTAATGAGGAACTGTATGAAGGAACAGTATGGTGGTAATGAGGAACAGTATGAAGGAACAGTATGGTGGTAATGAGGGAACAGTATGAAGGAACAGTATGGCGGTAATGAGGGAACTGTATGAAGGAACAGTATGGTGGTAATGAGGGAACAGTATAGTGGTAATAAGGGGAACTGTATGAAGGAACAGTATGGTGGTAATGAGGGAACAGTATGGTGGTAATGAGGGAACAGTATGAAGGAACAGTATGGTGGTAATGAGTGAACAGTATGAAGGAACAGTATGGTGGTAAATGGTAATGAGGGAACAGTATGAAGGAACAGTATGGTGGTAATGAGGGAACTGTATGAAGGAACAGTATGGTGGTAATGAGGAACCAGTATGGTGGTAATGAGGGAACTGTATGTAGGAACAGTATGGTGGTAATGAGGGAACAGTATGGTGGTAATGAGGGAACAGTATGAAGGAACAGTATGGTGGTAATGAGGGAACTGTATGAAGGAACAGTGTGGTGGTAATGAGGGAACTGTATGAAGGAACAGTATGGTGGTAATGAGGGAACTGTATGAAGGAACAGTATGGTGGTAATGAGGGAACAGTATGAAGGAACAGTATGGTGGTAATGAGGGAACTGTATGAAGGAACAGTATAGTGGTAATGAGGGAACTGTATGAAGGAACAGTGTGGTGGTAATGAGGAACTGTATGAAGGAACAGTATGGTGGTAATGAGGGAACTGTATGAAGGAACAGTATGGTGGTAATGAGGGAACAGTATGGTGGTAATGAGGGAACTGTATGAAGGAACAGTATGGTGGTAATGAGGGAACAGTATGAAGGAACAGTATGGTGGTAATGAGGGAACAGTATGAAGGAACAGTATGGTGGTAATGAGGGAACAGTATGAAGGAACAGTATGGTGGTAATGAGGGAACTATATGAAGGAACAGTATGGTGGTAAAGAGGGAACCCTGATGATGGTAATAGTTATTATTAATGAAGTACAGTTACAACAGTAATGAGGAAACATTATCACAGTAATCAGGTACAGTGATAAAGTACAGTAATAAGGTAACATTAAGAGGGTGCTGTGGAGTGTGTGTGTGTGTGTGTGTGTGTACCGTGTTGTAACTCACAGTACTGAGGTGGGTGGTGCTGCAAAGCTCCAGGTGGGTTGGTCAGGGTTGCTGAAAAACCACTGGCTCTTGTCCACGAGCCGCCGCCTGCTGTAGGTAATAAACAGAACCATGTGTTGGGATTTATCCACTTCATCAGTACACTTTATCTCCCCCTGCTGGAGAAAACTGTAATGGCTGATCAGTGGATCAGTGGATCAGTGAATCGGTGGATCAGTGAATCGGTGGATCAGTGAATCGGTGGATCAGTGGATAAGTGGATCAGTGAATCGGTGGATCAGTGAATCGGTGGATCGGTGGATCGGTGAATCGGTGGATCGGTGAATCGGTGGATCAGTGGATCAGTGAATCGGTGGATCGGTGAATCGGTGGATCGGTGAATCGGTGGATCGGTGGATCAGTGAATCGGTGGATCAGTGAATCGGTGGATCGGTGAATCGGTGGATCAGTGAATCGGTGAATCGGTGGATCAGTGAATCGGTGGATCAGTGAATCGGTGGATCAGTGGATCGGTGGATCGAGTTTCTGACCACCAGCTGAATCTCAGGGTACATTTGGTTTATTATTTGCAGTTGAATTCTTTAGCACGCTCACTACAGTGCGCACTGTACGACACAACTACGACACGGCTACGACACGGCTACGACGGCTACGACACAGCTACGACACGGCTACGACACGGCTACGACGGCTACGACACGGCTACGACACGGCTACGACACGGCTACGACACGGCTACGACACGGCTACGACACGGCTACGACACGGCTACGACACGGCTACGACACGGCTACGACACGGCTACGACACAACTACGACATGGCTACGACACAGTGCACTGAATAATGAACACAATGTGGATTTACACATCCAGGTCCAGATCTTACCAGCCGGTGTAGGAGCCATGCTGGAGAAAGCAGGGCTGGGGGCGGAGCTTGCTGCCTCGGGTGTTGGCATAAGTGCGGGGCTACTGAAGGTCTCAGGCAGTGGGGGGCGTGTGGGCGGGGGTGGGGCTGGGTGAGACGGGGTGGGCTGGTGCTGGATGGTCTGAATACTTTGTACTCCATCAGAGCTGGAGTGAGACGGCTGAGGGTCAAATTCCTCCTTAACCAATAGACCTGCACTCGGACCTACACACACACACACACACACACACACACACACACACACACACACACACACACACACGCACACACAAAGTTTGTTGAATCACTGAGTTGTAATTTAATTAGAAACATTAAATAAATAAAAGCAGTTCTTCACCGGTTCCCCCGAGGTTCAGTCCAGACAGGTCTGTAACAGTCACACAGAGAAGATGATGTGAGTGAAAATGATCTGAGTGTTAAAGATCCCATCACAGACACTGGTGGAGGGATATAACACACTGCTCTGTGTGTGTGTGTGTGTGTGTGTGTGTGTGTGTGTGTGTGTGTGTGTGTGTCTTACCAATACCAGGTGATGCGACCCTCTCGTAGTGGTAGGGGTTTACACACACACTGTCACACTTCAGGTCGAAGGCATACTGGCAGTATTTCACATGTTTCAGCTCGTTCTTATGGAGATCAGGCCACCGCCATAACCGCGCGTAGATCACATGGGGAAAGCCCTTACGGCCGGCAACCTACACACACACACACACACAAATCACAAAAGAAGACCAGAGCTTGTGGAGGTCAGTTTAATGCATCCAGGTGTAAATGTGTTCGGTTTCCTCATTCTCACAGCAACACTTCAAGTCTTCAAAACAACTGGTCTCCACCTTCCTCTAGTGTAGTGACTGTGTGTGTGTGTGTGTGTGTGTGTGTGTGTGTGTGTGTGTACCTGCAGTCTCCCATCGAGTGTGCGCTGTATGGTAACACACTTGCTGGGATGAGCTCCGTTGGTGGTGACTGCAGTGATCAGAGAGTCGAGTTCATCTTTCTTCTCCTTCAGTTTCTTCACCAGACTCTCGATGGCTCTCTTACTGAAGCTCTCGCTCTCACCACCCTGACGGTGGCACATCAGACTGTGCACAATGCTGAGACACGCGTCACTGCTCGACACCGACATGCTGCGCCCACACACACACACACACACACACACACACACACACACACAGAGAAGATCTGCACTACACAAACTCACTCTAATATCAGGCTATAGTGAGAAACACAACAGTGCTGCAGGGGGTAAACACTCCCTCATACTGCCTGTGTGTGTCACTCCAACACACACACACACACACACACACACACACACACACACACACACAGCTGCTGTGGATCAACCCTGTGAACACACAAACACATGATCATGATCCCACCTGAACGTATAAAGAGTTTATTAAATAGTTTCCTTTTTTCAGGCTGCAGGGGGCATCAAACACACACACACACACACACACACACACACACACACACAGGGCGCTAACTCCTCATGCTAACAGACACAAAGAGCATGTTAGCATGTCTGTAGAGAGTGTGAGGAGAAACACAGTGCACATGGACTCCGGGTGTGTTTAGAGATTGTTAGATTAATAACTCGAGTGATTATTTATTAGTTTGAATATTATTTTTGATAGAATCAGGTGAATTTCTCTGCAGCTCGGATGCAGTGTTTTTAGCGGCCTCGCTAATGCCGTTATTAGAAATGTGCGGGTGCATGTGTGTGTGTGTGTGCGGGGTCAGAGGTCATTACAGAGCTTTTATTTAAATATTAAATAGAAACTGACCTGTAACACAAGAGACACACACACACACACACACACACAGAGGACGCGTTCACACCGCCATCACCATCACAACACCGACAAGACCAAAGCTCTGCGCTTGCGCACAACTGCCACTGGGCCAGTCCCTCAGTCCTTCCGGTGCGCCACCTGGTGGCCATTTTCGGTTTTGAAACGTGACCACCGCCATAATCGGGGGATTAGTGTGTGTATTGGCAAAAGTATTTGGTCGTCTGCCTTCGCATATAAATAAACTTGGGTAACATTCAATTCATTTCATTGTCTCAGAGCAGCTTTACACAGAATAAGTTCTGAATAAGTGTAAGTTTGTCCCTGATGAACAACAGAGGAGGAAGAAACGGAGTACAAATACTTCATTACTGTACTTAAATAGATTTTTTTGTATCAGTACTTTACTCCACTATTTATTACGGTGGCCGAGAAGTGCAAAACAAATTACCAAATCCAAAAATAAATTAACAAAGGATCTCCCACCAAGAGCTCTGGAGGTGACTTTGGTATGACAATCTCTCTTCTCCACAAGAACTTTGGTTCAGTAAGCCAGTCTGAATTAATCCACTCTGAAACACTGAGGCCTCTAGATGCTTGATCTGCTGGATTCTGGTCTGTATCGATGTAGTTCCACTGTGCAGGGTCTGATGCTTCTCTGATTCTTTGGACACGATTGGCAACGAAAACGTGGAACCTTCAAGCATCGTTATTGATGAAATCTAAGACTACTTTAGAATCAGTCCAAAAATATTCTTGGTCAATTTTTAGCTCCAGTTCTTCTCTTAACATACTACTGACTGCTGAGGAGACCACTGCAGCTGTTAACTCGAGTCTAGGTATAGTAACAACCTTTGTAGGTGCAACCCTTGCTTTACCTATGACTAAAGAGCAGTGCACCTTGTCTTCACTGAGCAATCGTATATATGTGCACTGACCGTACCCGTGGCTACTCGCATTAGAAAAG
>NC_060910.1:19203480-19255980 GCF_014805685.1 Silurus meridionalis | reverse complement strand
ACCTCATTACAGGATAAGAGTATTTCTAATTACTAGTGAAGAGGAACGAAGGTAACCATGTAGGGGTAATTATATAGGGGTAATTATATAGGGGTAATTATATAGGGGTAATTATGTATAGGTGATTATGTAGGGGTAGTTCTTTAGGTGTAATAATGCAGGGGTAATTATATAGGGGTAATTATATAGGGTAATTATTTGGGGGTAATTATTTGGGGCTGAAGGCGGTTAACGGGATTAGTGTTTATTATCGAATACATGCTGAAATTAACACCAACCAAACACCATGCACTCTATAATACTGCGAGGTACTGTGTGTGTGTGTGTGTGTGTGTGTGTGTGTGTGTGTGAAACAGACATGCGATTTTAAACTACAAGAACGTCATGCGTGTCTTACCTTCACGCGCCTGGTCTGATGTCGGTTCTTTGATGAATAAATGAAATAATGCACTCGGTGTCACTGCGCGCGCTGTCGGCGTTGTTATCGGTTCCGGCGCGTGACGCAAACAGCGATCTGACTTCCAGCGAAGTCTCGTGTTGCGTTTCTGCGCATGCGCATTTCTCTTAACGCGTTCAATACGCAGTATAAAGTCATCATCGCCCCCTGTCGGAATAATGTATTATAACCGTGTATAATCCAGAAATAATCCCCATAATCCGGTTTAGTGAGACTCAAACCCAACTCATGCAATGTGTCCGGGGAGAGACTCCCACTGTTCTGCAGCACGAGTGAGAGGTGTGTGTGTGTGTGTGTGAGTGTGAGTGTGAGTGTGAGGTGATAATCACTGCAGGTGTGCGAGAGAGGAAGCAATCATGGTGTAATGAGTGATGAGTGGGAGATGTCGTTGAGGTGGGATTTTGCTGGAACCTGGCAACTCTTGTTAGGGCTGTTTTTGTGTCCCTGAGTGAGATGGGAAACAGACCTGACATGTGAAACCCATCAAAGGAACATCTGAACCATCAGGGAGGTTTTTCATTCCGAGTTCCTTCATATCCTGCAGTTTAGAGGAAGGTGATGATGTGCTTGAGGACAGCCAACATGACTCCTGATATCTTGTAGGGAAGTGGTAGCTCCAGTGGTTAAGGTGCCGGTTACTGATTGGAAGTTCAGCACCAGTATCACTAAGCTGCCACTCTTGGGCCCTTGAGCAAGGCCCTTAACCCTCTGTGCTCCAGGGGGCACCGTATCATGGCTGACCCTGCGCGCTGACCCCAGTTTCTGAGCAAGTTGAGATATGTGAAGAACAAAATGTAATGTTTGCTGTAATGTATATGTGACAAATAAAGACTCTCCTATTCTAATCTATTCTATCTTCAGATGCAGATCCACTGCCTGGACCTCAGCATGGAGGTCATGTGGCTCACACAGACCCAGGCATATTTTCGTGTAGGATGTCTTTGGATGTGTGTGTGTGTGTGTGTGTGTGTGTGTGTGTGTGTGTGTGTGTGTGTTATTGAGCACCCAGTTTGTTACATTTTTTAATACTTTTACTGGCACTTTACAAAAAAGAGTGGTTGTCATAAACACACAACCATACAGTGTTTAACAACACCATTAGCATAGCGTTATAATTAGCAATAAAAGTCACAGCGTGACCATCGCTGAAATGTTGACAGATTACAGAGGTGACTTGGAGGACAAACAGGTGTGTGAACCACAGAATACAGGTGCAGTCTGTAAATATTTAAGACCTGTAATGGGGAATTTGCTTAGACTATAGTGGTAGTGAATTTAGCCACGCCCCCTTTCCCCTTACACACCAGGCAGGTGGAGTTTCAGTTGCAGTTCTCCTCACAGGCAGCAGGTGGAGCTCCACAATACACACCACACCTTTAACCACCAATAAAACACATTACAGCTACGTTTCTACAGTCTGCTTTTAGTGAGGAACATCACACAAGTGACAGACGATGATGAGATTGATGATCCCTCCTCACTTTCATCATCATCATCAGATCTGTGTATTAATAATAAAATAGTTCAATATAAAATAAAATTACAATAAATAAATAAATATTCAGGGTGAAGCATATTAGCGTGTTTGTCCAAAGCTGTGCTTCCATGAGCAGCCTGCTGTATCTGAAACACACACACACACACACACACACACACACACACACACACACACACACACAGATCAATTACTATTTAACACACTGGATTACTGCTGCTGAATTTAGCCACGGATGATGATGATGATGATGATGATGATGATAATGATGATGATTACCTGCAGTGGAGCTTCATCACACAGCGCTGCTGTTCTTCTGAAGTTTGTCAGTTTCATCAGCAGCACTGAATAACGCTGCCTGGAAATTGTGCTGAGCTCTGTAGCTAACACACACACACACACACACACAAAGTTGAGAGGTGAGTGAGTGAGTGAGTGAGTGAGTGAGTGTGAGAGAGAGAGAGAGAGAGAGAGAGAGATCTTACTGCACACAGATGATGAGTAGGAGGGCAGAACAGCTGATTATTGACAGGACGACTGTGATGGTGATGAGTGTGATGTGCAGTGTGTCGTCATGGTGATCACCTTGACCCCCAGAACCTGAGCCTGTCTGCAGCAGCTGGATACCACATCTCACACCATCATACCCCTTCATACAACTGTCAATCAAAATACACCAGTGAGTCAGAACGCACCAGTGAGTCAGAACGCACCAGTGAGTCAGGTCCTACATGTGTACTTACACACACACAGGCTCCTTCAGGTCGTGTAAGTAGGTGCAGTAGCCATGAATGCAGTATTCCTTGTGGGAGGTGCTACAGGGATTGAGGGTGAAGCTGTGGTTGGTGCTATGGGCGGAGTTATGGGAGGGGCTATGGGCGGGGCTGGAGGTGAGATTCTGTGCAGGTGTGCTGTTCCTCTGTCTCACAATCACCTGGGCCTTATTCCTCTTTTTCCCACCATGTTTTCGGCGGCCACCTCTACCTAACACACACCCACACACACACACACATCCAGACAACCACAAACACACACCCACAGACACACACAAATTTGAAGCTTTGTTAGTTGGCCCCATCACACTTTTGCATCAATAAATGTACATGTTTATATGTGTGTGTGTGTGTGAGAGTGTGTGCGAGATGTGTGTACACAACACATACAACATCAACAACATCTACACATCCAAAACACCTACACCATTTACATCTACACCATTTACAACATCTACACCGTCCTCATCTACACCATCCACAACATCTACACCGTCCTCATCTACACCATCCACAGCTACACCATTTACAACATCTACACCATCCACACCATTTACATCTACACCATTTACAACATCTACACCATCCACACCATTTACATCTACACCATTTACAACATCTACACCATCCACACCATTTACATCTACACTGTCTGCAACATCTACACTGTCCTCATCTACACCATCCACAACATCTACACCGTCCTCATCTACACCATCCACAACATCTACACCGTCCGCAACAGCTACACTGTCCGCAACATCTACACTGTCCGCAACATCTACACCATCCACATCTACACAATTTACAGCATCTACACCATCCACAACATCTACGCCAATACCATCTTGTGTGTGTGCGTGTGTGCGTGCGTGCGTGCGTATATACATACCTTTGCCTAAGGGTGGTCCAGTAAACAGTCCTGAAGGTCCATCATCAGATTCAGGATCCTCCCCAAGTGCACTCAGAAGCTCCTCCCCTGATGCTGACATCACAGTCACATGATCCAGCTCAGAAGAGTAAGTGGTAGATGAAGCTAAAGAGATGAGCAAACTGCAGGCTACACACACACACACACACACACACACACACACACACAGTGTTTTTAGATGTTTATGTAATATTGTGGATGGTCTCTTGAAAAGATCTCAGCTTTAACTCTGATTGATACACAGTGATGAAACTGGAGTCTAAATCCCTAAACACTTCCCCTTAATTCCCTAAACACTTCCCCTTAAATCCCTAAACACTTCCCCTTAAATCACTAAACACTTCCCCTTAAATCCCTAAACACTTCCCTTAAATCACTAAACACTTCCCTTAAATCCTAAACACTTCCCTTAAATCCCTAAACACTTCTTAAATCACTAAACAATTCCCTTAAATCCCTAAACACTTCCTCTTAAATCACTAAACACTTCCTTAAATCACTAAACACTACCCCTTAAATCACTAAACACTACCCCTTAAATCCCTAAACACTTCCCCTTAAATCACTAAACACTACCCCTTAAATCCCTAAACACTTCCCCTTAAATCACTAAACACTACCCCTTAAATCCTAAACACTTCCCTTAAATCACTAAACACTTCCCCTTAAATCCTAAACACTTCCCTTAAATCACTAAACACTACCCCTTAAATCACTAAACACTACCCCTTAAATCCCTAAACACTTCCCCTTAAATCACTAAACACTACCCCTTAAATCACTAAACACTTCCCTTAAATCACTAAACACTACCCCTTAAATCACTAAACACTTCCCTTAAATCACTAAACACTTAAATCACTAAACACTTCCCTTAAATCACTAAACACTTCCCTTAAATCACTAAACACTACCCCTTAAATCCTAAACACTTCCCTTAAATCCCTAAACACTTCCCCTTAAATCACTAAACACTACCCCTTAAATCACTAAACACTACCCCTTAAATCACTAAACACTTCCCCTTAAATCCCTAAACACTACCCCTTAAATCCCTAAACACTACCCCTTAAATCCCTAAACACTACCCCTTAAATCACTAAACACTTCCCTTAAATCACTAAACACTACCCCTTAAATCCCTAAACACTTCCCTTAAATCCCTAAACACTACCCCTTAAATCACTAAACACTACCCCTTAAATCACTAAACACTTCCCTTAAATCCCTAAACACTACCCCTTAAATCACTAAACACTTCCCTTAAATCACTAAACACTTCCCCTTAAATCACTAAACACTTCCCTTAAATCCCTAAACACTACCCCTTAAATCACTAAACACTTAAATCACTAAACACTTCCCTTAAATCACTAAACACTTCCCTTAAATCCCTAAACACTACCCCTTAAATCCCTAAACACTACCCCTTAAATCACTAAACACTACCCCTTAAATCCTAAACACTTCCCTTAAATCACTAAACACTTCCCTTAAATCACTAAACACTTCCCCTTAAATCACTAAACACTACCCCTTAAATCACTAAACACTTCCCTTAAATCACTAAACACTTCCCTTAAATCCTAAACACTACCCCTTAAATCACTAAACACTTCCCTTAAATCACTAAACACTACCCCTTAAATCACTAAACACTTCCTTAAATCACTAAACACTTCCCTTAAATCCCTAAACACTACCCCTTAAATCACTAAACACTTCCCTTAAATCCCTAAACACTACCCCTTAAATCACTAAACACTTCCCTTAAATCACTAAACACTTCCCCTTAAATCACTAAACACTCCCTTAAATCACTAAACACTACCCTTAAATCACTAAACACTTCCCCTTAAATCACTAAACACTTCCCCTTAAATCCTAAACACTACCCTTAAATCACTAAACACTACCCTTAAATCACTAAACACTACCCTTAAATCACTAAACACTACCCTTAAATCACTAAACACTACCCTTAAATCACTAAACACTACCCTTAAATCCCTAAACACTTCCTTAAATCACTAAACACTACCCTTAAATCACTAAACACTTCCCCTTAAATCACTAAACACTACCCTTAAATCCTAAACACTACCCTTAAATCACTAAACACTTCCCCTTAAATCACTAAACACTTCCCCTTAAATCACTAAACACTACCCCTTAAATCACTAAACACTACCCCTTAAATCCCTAAACACTTCCCCTTAAATCACTAAACACTACCCCTTAAATCCCTAAACACTACCCCTTAAATCACTAAACACTTCCCCTGCAGTGATCCTGTAGTTAAGCTCAGTTGTGGCCTATGAAGTGTAACACAATCTGAAATGAATGAACACTGCAGTGTGTCTCTGAGTCATGCTGAATGCAGCTCATTGTGAAGTGTGTGTTGAGCATGTCACACTGATCTGTGTGTGTGTGTGTGTGTGTGTGTGTGTGTATGAGGTGTGTCTCTGTACTGAAATAGCTGTGTGAACAATAAGCACTCCTCCTTCCTTTTGTCTTCTAATGCTTCACCTGCATCAGTATTTCCCTCTCTCTCTCACACACACACACACACACACACACACACACACACACACACACACACACCTCTAAAAAAGTGTATTAAATTGTGTTAATGTTTAAAAAAAGATACAAGGATACTCTGTGTGTGTGTGTGTGTGTGTGTGTGTGTGTGTGTGTGTGCATGTGATTCTTTTCCTCAGATGTGACTAAAGGGCAGGAATTTTTCAGGTAAGAACTTGCTTTTACATAGCCAAACCCCCCCAACACACACACACAAAAGTAACAGTAAATCAGAGTCATATCTACAGCAAAGAGTGAGCGATGAATGTGTGTGTGTGTGTGTGTGTGTGTGTGTGTGTGTGTGTGTGTGTGTGTGTACTCACCAAGGCAGAGCAGAGAAGAGAGCAGGATGAAGTTCATGTCAGAGCACCTTCTTGCTGTTTCTCTCTTTCACACACACACACACACACAAACCAGAAGCTGCTTTTATAACCACCTGGGCGTGTGTGTGTGTGTGTGTGTGTGTGTGTGTGTGTGTGTGTGTGTGTGTGTGTGTTGCATCACGTTCCTGGCGTTTGTCCTTTCATGTTTAAGATGCAGACGGAGGAACGTCACGTCTTTCAAAAGAATGAAAACTATGGAGCAGAACCAGTGAGGTGGCACTAATGACCTTCCACCTGCATTCAGAACACAGCCGCCCCCAGAAACACACACATACACACATACTTTCACACACACACACTCTCAGTCAACACTCTGAACTGCAACCCAACAAAATAAACGTTCAGTTAAATGTGCTGAATTTCTAAAAGAAATATATTAATAGTATAAATGTTCTTCTTATAGTCAAAACAATAATAATAATATAATATTTATAGTTACATCATTTATTGTGTCATTTCTTTAAATCATTTTATTTGATCAAATAACAGTTTTTCTTCCATGTAAGAATCTGAAACCTAAAAATAAAAGAAATAATTATATTTTTATTTCATTTTAAATATTTACATTTAAATGTTTTTCCCTGGTTTAATTTACACGTTTCCTACAACAAATTTGTATAAAATCACACAAACCCGATTCCAAAAAAGTTGAGACACTGAACCAATTGTGAATAAAACCAGAATGCAATGATCTGGATACAACACAGACGACATCTCACATGTTTAAACTGAGAAAATGTGTAATTTTAAGGGAAAAATAAGTTGATTTATAATTTCATGGCATCAACACATCTGAAAAAAGTTGGGACAAGGCCGTGTCTCCACTGTGTGGCGTCCTCTCTTCTCTTTATAAGAGTCTGTACACGTCTGGGGACTGAGGAGACAAGCTACTGAAGTTTAGGAATAGGAATGTTTAAAAATAAAAAGGAATGCAATAATTTACAAATCTCATAAACGTATATTTCATTCACAATAGAATATAGAAACATATCAAATGTTGAAAGTGAGACATTTTGAAATGTCATGTCATACTGTCTCATTTTAGATTTCATGAGAGCTACACATTCCAATAAACTCTGACTGCTGCATTCTGAACTAACTGAAGCTTGTTTATTAATGATGCAGGACATCCACCTAGTAATGCATTACAGTAGTCTATTCTGGAGGTCATGAACGCATGGACGAGCTTCTCTGCATCAGATATAGACAACATGTGTCTTAACTTAGCAAAATATCTAATGTGGAAGAAGCTGTTTTTGTAACTTGGTTGATAAGATTTTTAAAGTTGGTGTCTAAAATGTGTGTGTGAGTGTGTGTGTATGTGTGTGAGTGTGTGTGTGTGTGTGTGTGTGTGGTTGTGTGAGTGTCTCTGTGTGTGTGTGAGTGAGTGTGTGTGTGAGTGTGAGTGTCTCTGTGTGTGTGTGTTGGTTTTGTGGTTTATGTGGACATTTGACCTGATTACGTACCGACATTATGGGGACATTTGGGATTATGGGGACAGGACAGGTGTCCTCATAATTCCCGCACTGTGGCTATATATATCTATACTAGAGGAGCTGAAATTCAAAATTTCAGTCCATGTCCATTATACCACAAACACCGAAACTGACTTAACACAGTGTAACTTTGGAATTTCGTAGTGCGCCCTGTAGCCCGGAGCCGGTACTGCAATCCGTTCACACATGTGTGAAAATTTGAGCCTTCTGATTGGCTAGCGCTGATTGCCATTTTTCGTTCTGTGATTGGCTGAGACCTACGTCAATTATCCTACGTGTTCCTTTTAAGGGCGGAGTTTCATTAGACTCGGTTTGCCAACACATTGAACAGCCATTATCCAGCCCTTTAAAAGCCAGGTATGATTATAAAGTTCATAAACTTAATGAGTAGACTATTGATATATTCCAAGAGCTCGGTTCCTTGTTGTAAATTAATGTTGTAAGAAATATTTCATTGGAATCTGGAGATTGGGGTGAATTTAGCCTTAATGCATAAATTAAAGCTGGCTAGTTAGCAACATTATCAATGGTTAGTTTTAAAACCTGAGTTGAATAACTAATTACTGATAAATCTTGTACCGAATGCGCACTGTATAAATTTGGGTTTAGTGCGTTTGGCCGAATTAAAATGAAGGGGAAATGTCTGTATGTTAGCATGGATGCTAGCTAATAATAGTCAGTGCTGATAGCCGCTAGCTGATAGCCGCGCGCATCCTCGCGGCTCTTTAAACGCGTTCGCTCCGGCCACAGAGCGCGTGCAGTGTTGTAAGGTGAGCTGCTGGGCATACAGCACCCGGACTGCTTATAAACTACTGAGAACTGCTTTTAATTATTTTATTTATTATAAGGCTGTATGCTATTTAATGTCGCTAGAACATCACTTCCGGTTAGCGCGTGCAGTGTTGTAAGGTGAGCTGTTGTACACACAGCACCGGACTGCTTACAAACTACTCAGAACTGCTTTTAATTGTTATTATTTTGTTTATTATAAGGCTGTATGCTATTTAATGTCACTAGAACATCACTTCCGGTTAGCGCGTGCGACCGGAAACAGCTGAGTGCGTGCGGCGCGGGAGTTACATGGCTGAGTTTGGAGCGGTGGTGAGGGTCTGAGTGTGAGATAGAGATGATGGTACAGTGTGTAAACACTGCTGTATCACTGTGAGGGTGTAAATAACCCCTGATACTCTTCACTCATAACTCAGTAATACTGTAGTCAGAAGTAAAGCAGAATGAACACATCAGAAGTCTGATATCTTTGAGTGTCAGTGTGATGGAGAGTTTAAATCCCAGCTCTCCTCAGCATTGTCCCATGCTCTATCACTGGACATGTTTTACATAAACACCACTTATATTAACAATTTAAGGTTTTAGTTTAAATAAACACTCATTTCTGTGGGGAAGAACGGCATCATTTTAACATGGCTGAGATGAAGCGCAGAAGAAGAAAAGAACATCCAAAGCAGGAGACGGAGTATTACACATCTGCTGGGAAAGACAAACCTGGAAATATATAAATTCAGATAAAGGTAAGGGTCCATTCACACATGCCATCCTATGTTCCTTTTGACCTAGACTGCTTTCATTAACAGACAGGGCATTAGGATAAAACTGGTGTGAAGTTCACGACTGGATTAATATTTCATTTTTTCTTATTCAGGGTGTGGAGTATTCAGTTCAGTCCCTTTTGATGAGGGAGACCTCTTTAACCTCGCAACAGCAGACACTCTGGCAATCATCGAACACAGTAAACAGGTAATATATATTTTTTTACAGTTGTGAAATTATATTGAGCTCTTATTATATCTTATAAATCTGTATGTACTGTGTATGCCTGAGACCTGTTTCATTGTATATCAGGGCTTTAGTGATTTACATGTGTTTTGTGTTTATTGGCGTGTGTATGTAACAGACATGGTTTAGCAGTACACTGGGTATATGGGGACGTTGTTGTAATGTGATAGTCAATGTACATAAGCAGCTGTGTGTATAGTGTCTGACAGAAACCTGGTCTCGAGGACTTCACTTTATAAAGTTATTGTATGAGCACCATTAACTTTATTAAATTAATTTCTCTTAAATTTGCATCTTATAGATGTAGACTTACTGACTATTGTACTTCCTTATCCCTCAGAGGTAAGGGTTTGTTACAGAAGCACCAAATAGCAGATGTGACCTGGGTGATTGTATATCATGAGAACAAAAGTGACCCAAATATTATAGTATAGTTAAGGCAGCAATGTTCTTGCTGGGTGTAAATAATATACCATATATACAGTGTGCTTTGCTAATGTACTGTATATACAGTGCACTTAAAATCACCCCAAAAGCCTGACATAGACCTTATAGAGTATCTGTAAATTGCAATAGTAAAGGAAGTGGCAGATTGTTGTTGCTCTAATAAAAATAAAAAGGAATATTTGTTGATTCAATCTTGGTGGAAACTACTGGAATTTTCACAGAAACAGTTTTATGCATAGTCATTTGTAGAACTAGCAGTTCTGCAAAACCTAGTATGTCGGACTAAATACTAAGACCTTGTTTGCGATTGTTAATAATACAATTGCTGGTGATCCAAATGCTTTTTTTTTTAAATATTTCTAAACATACCAATCTGTTTGAAATTAATGTCTTGGTTTGATATGGTTGCTAATGCAGTAAAATTAATTGCATTAAAATGTGACTTAAGTATCAAATACATTCTAGGGCTACTTAATGTTTATAACAAATGTGAGAAAGATTTCTTGTTTCTGTTTTTAGAATGTAGCTGAAAACATTAGAGGTTACTGCAGTAGATGAGTTGGAGGCTGCTGATCCAGGAGAAGAGTGAGAAAAGGTAATTTATAAAAATCATATTCTGATTATTTATTCCCAAAATGTTGCAGGTACTTTGCATTGTTTTAGTATGTTTTATCAGTACGTATTGTCTCTCTTAGTCACTGGGAGAGATTGACTGGATGGGTGAACACTATCTGTGAACCATGTCTTGAGATCAAAATGACTGAGATTTTGTGTGCAGTTTTAGGTGCTGGGGTTAGGATTGAGTTAGTCTGTGTGTATGTAGTGTGTATGGCTGAGACCTGTTTTATGAGAACACTGTGTCTAATAAGGACATGCATAGACCATCATGTAAGAGTCCTCTACCAAAGGAGTATTAGTGTGTCCGTGTGTTTGACAAATACATGGTATATCAGGGCTTTAGTGATGTACATGTTTAGTGTTTATCTGAGTGTATATGGAACAGACATGGTTTAGCAGTACACTGGGTATATGGGGACGTTGTCAATGTACATAAGCAGCTGTGTGTATAGTGTCTGACAGAAACCTGGTCTCGAGGGACTTCACTTTATAAAGTTATTTTATGAGCACCATTAACTTTATTAAATTAATTTCTCTTAAATTTGCATCTTATAGATGTAGACTTACTGACTATTGTACTTCCTTATCCCTCAGAGGTAAGGGTTTGTTACAGAAGCGCCACATAGCAGATTTGTTGTACCTTGTAGTAATGTGATAGTCAATGTACATCATCAGCTGTGTGTATAGTGTCTGACAGAAACCTGGTCTCGAGGACTTCACTTTATAAAGTTATTGTATGAGCACCATAAACTTTATTAAATTAATTTCTTTCAAATTTGCATCTTATAGATGTAGACTTACTGACTATTGTACTTCCTTATCCCTCAGAGGTAAGGGTTTGTTACAGAAGCACCACATAGCAGATGTGACCTGGGTGATTGTATATCATGAGAACAAAAGTGACCCAAATAGATTATAGTTAATGCATCATGCGTATTATTATATTGCTGGGTGTCAATTATATGGGTGCAAATTAATAGAGAGCCAAAAGATTATGAAAAGTAAAAAAATATTTATATATTGTTAATTATGTCCAAATGATAGTCCAAATGTGTTAACCTGGTTAAGAAGATGCTACAGCCAGGCTTACATTGTCTGATTTTTGGAATAACTCCAATATTTTACTGCTGTCTGTACATCAGATAGTCAGTGGAATGCGAGCGTAAATTTGAAACGTTAGTGAAGCTAAATGTATGTTTAAAATCAAAAATGCTTTGAGAATCTAATTGGTTTGTGTCCAGCCTAAAGGGAGGTAATAGCCATTAAAATATCCCTGGACAGGTCCATATAAAAGCATTTAGTTTTGTCTATTTTAGATTACCATTGTAAAGGGCCAATCTAAGCCTAAGAAACAGGATTCAAAAGAACTTTGTGAAAAGACAAAAAAAGTAAGGTTGCCTGATAGACATTATTTTTGTCATAAGAAATTCTGTTAAATAATTATAAACTGAGTATTTGTTTTGGTTATGTTTTTAAATATGTACTGAACAGTATCTTACAATAACAAAAACAGTTCTTGAACAAAAAGAAAATATGACAAAGGTTTATATTGATAATTTGTATATCATATTACTGTTCAGTAGAATATACAAAAACCTTGTTATTTTATCACCTCAGCTTTGAAATTAAAGGTATGCATTTAAATTGTAAAATTGAGTCCTTGATATGTCCTGTGTAGAATTAGGCTAGTATTAAGGCATCAAGATAAATTGGTGAAAATCTTTAATGTTATGATTATTCAAATCGATGAGCTTTTAGTTACAAACGAAACATACAGTAGTATTAATTTTTGCATCTGCTTTTAAGATAAACTCAACATTGATGCTAGTGATGGAAGTGACTCTGAGAGTGGGGCTGATGCTGCGAATTTGGATGCTTCCTGAAGACACCAGCACAGATCAGTAGGTTTTCTAACCTGTTCTAACCATGTTTAATATGCGCCATAATATGTCAGTCCACACTGCTAATGTACTCAATGATGATTTCTTTTTTACAGGGATGTGAAGCAATCGGACACCAGAAGAGGAAAATGGTTTGCGTTGCATTTTTTTAGGTTATGATTTTTCAGGATTTTTCAGGACACTTTTTTCAATATATTAATTAGCAATAAGAATTTATATTACAAAAGGTAACATTATTCACATTTATTTGCTATTTATAGTCCTAAACAAACCTCTGCCATCATACCTCTTTCACTTACTGTCTGTGGTTATGTTTGCATACACTCATTGATACAATTGAGTTCTTCGATGTCCCATCTACATTTATGGCAATAGCAAACTCCCATTCCCAGAGCGACGTAGAAAAGCTTTGGAGTTCCCATCAAGAAATGTACACACCAGGCATAACGTTATGATCTTATAACGTTATGACTAGTGATTGAATAACACTAGCTCTTTATTATGGCAGCTGATCGTGGGTGGGATTTATTAGGATTGTAATTAGCTTTACAATTTTCCTCATTTTAAATTGGTTTAAGTGTCTTTATGTAATTCATTTGTATATCTAGCTCTCTGCAAGCTTTATATAACACTGAGCATTTTGGAGATTTCACTATGCACTAAACATTCAAATATCTAAACATCTTGGTTATCAAATTTCATTTATAATGGGTTTTTGGTTAGTTTGTTTATGAATATTTTGCAGAGACTAAAAACTCTAAAAGAAGTCCCGAAAACTACAAGGAAAGGACTTGTTCTTTTAAGTCACTGATGTCTTGATAGTGCACCATGCTGTCAAGTCTGTGTTTGTGTGTGTCAGAGGGCCAATAAAACATGCCTGTCCCTTCAATACTGTGTGATGTCTTGTTTGTGTATTGTTAAAACCAATGTCCTGATAAAGCCCGTATGTCCTTACAAACACTATTTTTGTCAGAAGGCGGGACATTCCGAGCAGGTCCTCATATACAACCATAATGTCAGGTCTTTATATAAATTGTTTAAATTTGTGTAAAGTAATTCTGAAGTGAAATTTGTTTTCCTCAGAGCTGATTAGATTTTTGACATTTGTAGCATCACTGTAGCACAAGGGGAAGGGTGGGTACCTTTAAACCATGGTACAACTTGTTTACCAGGCAAAGTCCACCTAATACATAAAAACCAGTATGTGTGTGTGTGTGTGTGTGAGTGTGAGTGTGTGTGTTTGTGTTTATGTGTCTGTGTGAGTGTCTCTGTGTGTGTGTGTGAGTGAGTGTGGGTCTCTGTGTGTGAGTGTTTGTGTTTATGTGTCTGTGTGAGTGTGAGTGTCTCTGTGTGTGAGTGTGTGTGTGTGAGTGTGTTTGAGTGTGTTTGTGTTTATGTGTCTGTGTGAGTGTGAGTGTCTCTGTGTGTGTGTGTGAGTGTGTGAGTGTGAGTGTGTGTGTGAGTGTGTTTGTGTTTATGTGTCTGTGTGAGTGTCTGAGTGTGTGTGTGTCTGTGTGTGTGTGTGCGCGAGTGTGTGTGTGTGTGCGCGCGAGTGTGTGTGTGAGTGCGTTTGTGTTTATGTGTCTGTGTGAGTGTGTGTGTAATAGAGAATTACCACAGTTCCAGTGGAAGCTCAGAGTACAGACAGTAGTTAGCAGAGGCTTGAGCACAGGTTTAGTGATGTTCCTCAGTAGGTTCTCCCCTGTAACGGCCGCTGGCACGGAACAGTTTGAGAGCACCCGAGGTGAAGAACATGGCATGATGACTGTTTACTGTACTGAAGGGTTTTTTTCTAGATAATTACTATTGCTTTGATTCCTGGAACATCTGTACATTTCTGTAATTGTTCAGCAGCAGCAGCAGCATTAGCATAACACACACACACACACACACACACACACACACACACACACACACACACAGTGCAGTACAGCTGGACACTTAGGCAGTTAGCATGTTCAGGAGCACTGAGCTGCAGTTCATTAGGTTTTAGTGCAGTGTGATGAGATGTTCATGCTCCATCACGTTCCTGTTCCTGCTGTTAGCACCTTAGTTGCTTTTCCTCTCCATGCTAATCACAGCACTGAGGAACACAGCTAATGACCTTGAAAACACACACACACACACACACACACACACACACACACACAGACTAAAAATAAGCATGTAATCAGATGAAATAAGCATGCTTCACTGACACCTCACTGCTAAAAGACACTGAGAGAGAAGCTGTTAGAACTTTTGGAATCTGAGGTGTGTCCTAAATCCTAGCAGAGATCTCCTTAAGGTTCTGTCCTGTAACCATGACTCAGAAAAATGCAGATGCAGGTACAAACCACAAAAGACTTTAAGGCAGAAAAAACAAATGTAGAAGAAATAGTAAGGATCAGGTGAGAACATGAGCACAGTAACAACGCTGACGAGCTCAGAACCTCAGCCCAGGTCCTCAAACACGACCTTCACTATAAGATGAGTGAGATCACATTATTGTACAGAGTTATGAAGATGATGATGGTGATCATGATCATGATGGGTTAGGGTTAGGGTGATGATGGTGGTAATGATGGTGGTAATGATGCTGATGATGGTGATGATGATGATGGTGGTGATGGTGATGATGATGTGTGTGCTGGTCATGTTTGGAGGCTGTGATGACTGCTGGGAGTTGGAGAGTAGAATGTGGGATCTTACTGGTTTGTGTGTGTTCAGTGGAACGATCATCACACACATTACACACATCAGCAAAATTACTGAACCTGCAGAACAGAGTAATAAATGTTACCGCATTCTGCTAATAACACAATTTGTGAGACACACAGTTGCAGACAATTTTATCTCAAGAAGGGAGTGTGTGTGTGTGTGTGTGTGTGTGTGTGTTAGAATAAGTAGAGTAATATAAACATGAGTTTGGCAGTTGATGAACAGCTTCTGACCAATGAGAGCTCAGCAGCAGGTGTTGGAAGGGGAACAGGGTTTAGTGGAGCTCAGGTTCTGCTGAAGTCAGTGTTCTTCAGCACTTCCTCAGGCAGAGTCCACACTAATAGACTTTCATTTGTAAACACATTCTCTGTTACGGCCTTCCGTCTGTGTGTTTTTTGGTCAAAGAAAGTGTCGCTTTTTAAAAACACTTTACAAAGTGGACAGATTTGAAATCTGCGTGTGAACTGTGTGAAAACAGAGGCTTTGAAGTCCATACTGAGACGTTCTGAAGAGACAGACAGTAAACGGCAGACAGAGACGATGCGGTGGAAGCATTTCTCGTTGTGCTGGTGTGCAGCACAGGTGCAGGGACCTAAGCGTTTCGAGATGTTTCAGTGTGGATGAGGGACTTTTGGGAAACGAGTGAAAGCGTAAGTGTGGATGGAAAACGTTTTAGATTAAAACGCTGTTTTAACGCTGTCTGGATTTGTTTAGCCTCAGAGAGGAGGTCAGATGGGTGCAGGTGGACTGGTGGACCTCCTGCTCCAGGTGTGTGTGTGTGTGTGTGTGTGTGTGTTTGTTGTTAATCTAGGATACACCGAGCTGCACGCACACACCGGGAACGAGGAAATTACACGCATGCGCACAACAGATGGCGTTCAACAGCAGCGACACCATGAACGCGCGCGGCGCAGGGAAGTCACGCATGCGCACGGAGGCACTTCCGCATTGTTCGCTTCCTCATTGCTGGCTGCGCCCAGTGCTGCGATTCCGCCAAACTTTAGAAAAGTGTTCAGGATCTGCAGTGAGGCAGGATGTCCAAACCTCCACCCAAACCCGCCAAGCCAGGTGAGTGTCCCCGCTTCTGTCCCGCGTCTGTCCCGCGTCTGTCCCTTCCGGCTCGCTTTCTGTTCTTATAGTGTTGATGTGAGACTCAGGGAGGAGTTCTGTAACACACACTACAGGAGTTCTGTAACACACACTACAGTGATTACACACCGGAAACAAGTGTCCACACTGCTGTGTGTTATTATTGTAAATCATCATCATCATCTTCATCACATTCACCACCATCACCATCACTACTCTATACAGTAATGAGATCTCACTGTAATCTCACTCAGCACTCACTTCCGGGATCTGTACAACTGACTCCGAGCCAGACAGGAACACACACACACAATCATCTGGGAACTGTGTGTGTGTGTGTGTGTGTGTGTCTATAGCAATATAGCAATAACAATATAGACAGATAAAATGACACTGTGTATGGTGGAGGTAATGTGCCTGAGCCACCAGATGGCAGTGTGTGTGTGTGTGTGTGTGTGTGTGTGTGTGTGTGTGTGTGTGTGTGTGTGTGAGAGAGAGGGGTAACATGCTTGAGCATGCTCAGCTGAGGTCTTATACAGCTGTGATTTAATATGTTCCACACTGTGTGTGTGTGTGTGTGTGTGTGTGTGTGTGTGTGTGTGTGTGTGTGTGTGTTTACAGGTCAGGTGAAGGTGTTCCGGGCGATGTTTACATTTGATCCTCGGACGGTGAGTTGAATGAAAAATAACATGAAACTTTAATTGTGTCCGTTTGTGATGTTTGACCGTGTGTGTGTGTGTGTGTGTGTGTGTGTGTGTGTGTGTGTGTTGCAGCCTGATGAGCTTTACTTTGAGGAGGGAGACATCTTATACATTTCAGACACCGTAAGACATATACACACACACACACACACACACACACACACATCCGGCAGCATGTAATGTGTGTTTCTCTGGTGTGTGTAGAGTGACAGTAACTGGTGGAAGGGAACATGCAGAGGGAGAACTGGTCTTATTCCCAGTAATTATGGTAAGACACACACACACACACACACACGTAGAGCTCCATCATGTCAGGATTGAGTGAAGAGAGAGATGTTTAGATACTGATTATTACAATCCAATTTTTATAGAGGCACCGTGGTTAACCCTGTGTGTGTGTGTGTGTGTGTGTGTGTGTGTGTGTGTGTGTGTGTGTGTGTGTGTGTGTGTGTTACAGTGGCTGAACAGGCAGAGTCCATTGACAATCCAATGCATGAGGCGGCCAAGAGAGGTGTGACATCACAGTGCTGAAATGCCTTTACACACCTGCAGCACAGCCCATTTGACGTGTGTGTGTGTGTGTGTGTGTGTGTGTGTGTGTATAGGGAATCTGAGCTGGCTCAGGGAGTGTTTGGACAATAAGGTTGGCATCAATGGACTGGATAAAGCTGGAAACACGGCTCTATACTGGGGCTGTCACGGGGGACACAGAGGTACACACACACACACACACACACACACACACACACACACACACACACGTGCCCTGTAATGTATTTATAACTGGTGTGTGTGTGTGTGTGTGTGTGTGTGTGTGTGTATAGATGTGGTGGAGCTGCTACTTTCCCAGCTGAACTGTGAGATTAATCAGCAGGTGAATAATAATAATAATAATAATAATTTTCTTATTAAACTAAGTTATTAATCTCTTTAACTGTATTGAACTCTGTGTGTGTGTGTGTGTGTGTGTGTGTGTGTGTGTGTGTGTGTGTGTGTGTGTGTGTGCGCGCGCAGAATAAACTGGGAGACACGGCTCTGCATGCTGCAGCCTGGAAAGGATATTCAGACATAGTGGAGATGCTTCTAAACAAGAGTATGTGTGCACGCACACACACACACACACACACACACACACACACACACACACAGTGGAGCTACAGCACTCATTGTCTGAGTAACTGTAATGTGTGTGTGCAGATGCGAGGACAGATGTGTTGAATAATGAGAAGAAGACGGCTCTGCAGATGGCCACCAACGCTCAGTGTTCATCTCTGCTGAAGAGGAAACAGGGCAGCGGTGAGGCTCTAACACACACACACACACACACACACACACACACACACTAATAAACACACTGAACTTATTGTGTGTGTTGCAGTGATCACGCGCACGCACAGCAATGCTGAGGAGTATCTGGATGATGAAGATTCTGACTGAGTCTAAAAGAAGCCTTAATAACATTCCATCACCAAATAGTGTGTGTGTGTGAGTGTGTGTGTGAGAGTGTGTGTGTGAGAGTGTGTGTGTGTGTGTGTGTATTTTATACTAACAGAGATTGTGAGGTTTTCTTTGTTGTTTTGATTTTGAAGCTTTAATAACTATGCTAATAAAACACTTGACACGTGTGTGTGTGTGTGTGTGTGTGTGTGTGTGTGTGTGTGTGTGTGTGATTTTAGAATTTAATATTAGGCAGGATTTATCCTTCATATGGAGGAATGAATCGGAGTCAGTGTCTGATATTGAATGTGTGGAAAATGATATTAGGGAAGTGTGTGTGTGTGGATGTGGAGATGACGGTGGAGGTATAGGTGAACATAAAGGTGGAGGTGAAGGTAGAGGTAAATGTGGGGGTGGAGGTGAATGAGTTTATTTTCTCATCAAGGAAAATAAAAGGAAAGAAATCAGAGGCTTGAAATCCTTTTGAAAGAAGATTTTTATCAGCAGAAGCTAAAACAGAACTAATCACTGACACTTTCATGACTATCAGCCAGAAATATCTATTCTTTATATTTATATATTTACACACACACACACACACACACACACCAGGCTAAACCCTAACTTTAAGGCACTAGTGTGAATAGTCATGCTGGGCAATAAGGTGGTTTCAGTAAACATGCAGATCTCATGTACATTTTCAGAGCTTTGTGTAGTAGAGCAATAAAACACCACGCTAACTAGTGATCACCAAATCTGTGCTTAACTACAACTCAAATCTCCTGCCTGCAAACACAACGTTAAAGCTCCAGTTTCTAGTGGGAAACCTTCTGCTGCTCACAAATCCAGAACATCGTTTCATTCCCCTACATGAGCCGCAAACACACACACACGCACACACACACACACCGTCTGTGATCTTCACGCCTCATAGCTCCAACCTGCTCAGCCTTAAAACCACATCACCCAGTCCACACACACACACACACACACATTTAGACACACATTAGATGAGACTGAGTACGTTGAGGGTTCGGGCAGAAACTCCATGGTGCCAGTTTCTCAGTTTATGATACTGCGGCCCAACTTCAATCTTCTTCATCTCTCTATTCATCACACAGACAGAGAGAGAGAGAGAGTGGGGGAGGAGCTTATCACTGTATGTACAGAATTGTGCAGGGTTTAGTACTTACTTCACTGCATTCTTGTTCAAATTCTTGTTCTCCTCTGGCAAGTCTGCAGAGAAACACACACACACACACACACACATATTTAAATCCCTCCTTTTTTAAACACACTGCAACCCCACTCAAGGGAATCCTCCTCTCACACACACACACACACACCGTCTGTGCCAGTGATCTGGGCGAGGATGTGGAATGAGCGTGACTGAGACGTCCCTGTTCTGGGTCTCCAGTCCTCTGTGTCCTCCATGATGCGTTTCCTGCTCGCATCAGCATGAGATGCCTCGTGGTAGAACCCGATATCTGTCTCTATGATGGGCTTACGGATCATCCTACACACACACACACACACACAATGTTGTGGAATGGAGAGTTTTGTTACAGTGTGATATTATTTGTAGTGAATCACGCTGTGACTCGTGAACATCAGTCGTGTTCAGGAACAGAACAGTCACTTTCCCGTTGCCCAGAATGGAGAAGAGTGTGTGAGAGACCATTTACAGGAATTGTGAAGGAGGTCTTTTATCTTCAACTTACCTGCGCACTGGAGGCCCAATAACTGTAGCAAGAGGGCTGCAAGACACACACACACACACACACACACATTGTTAACTTGGGTGCAGTATTGCTTACATTTACTAACACACACACACACACAATACTAACTTCGTTGTAACTGTGATTGTCTGTGGAATAGAAAAAGAGGGACAATGATCATCATCATCATCATCATCATCATCATGAACACCACATACAAATGTATATATATATATATATATATATATATATATATATATATATATATATATATGTTAAACAGAAATAAATAAAATGTCCTCACAAAGATAGTAAAACATGTGTGTGTAATTAGAGCTTCGTTTCTCCTGCCCAGTAATGCTGCTCTGAGAAACCTACTGCTTAATTTCCCTCACACACACACACACACACACACACACACACACACACACACACACACACACCCACCCCAAACCAGAGGACATATAGTTTTACCCTGTTCTATAAATACATTGTCACACACACATTCACATATTTTATACTATCTTAGTGAGGACCTTCCACTGACAAAAGGCTTAAAGTAGGAAATAAAGAATTATTTTTTGAGAGTTTTTAATGAAAAAACACAAATGGTGAAATACTCCAATTCCTTGATTACATTCGTCCTCCACACAGACCCATGTGTACATGTCCTGCGGTGTGTGTAGGTGTGTCTAGGTGTGTCTAGGTGTGTGTGTGTGTGTGTGTGTGTGTGTGTGTGTGTGTGTGTGTGTGTGTGTGTGTGTGATGGTACCTGACTGGGTGCTGCAGCAGGTTTGGGAACACTGGCAGCTCTGTAAAAACACAAAACATCATGAACACAGTCAGAGTCGTCACTGAGCAGACTAATGAGGACCTGAGAGCGAGTGTGAAAGTGTTACAGAGTGTGGTCTTTATTTCATATGTCACATGTCAGAGAGTCAGTAACAGATACACACACACACACACACACACACACACACACACACACACAGAGGGTTCGGTTGCTGCTGACACAGAAGAATTTGTTCTAATAATAAAATATTGTAATGAATCTGTCTGATTTATTTACTTATCATTATTAAATAACAAATCACAGCCTGCTGGGAGGAGCTTCATCTGATCACACCTCCACCTGACCACACCTGATCACACCTCCACCTGATCACACCTGATCACACTTCCACTTACATCTAACCACACCTCCACCGGACCACACTTCCACTTACATCTAACCACACCTCCACCAGACCACACTTCCACTTACATCTAACCACACCTCCACCTGACCACACTCCCACTTACATCTAACCACACCTCCACCTGACCACACTTTTACCTGACCACACCTCCACCTGACCACACTTCCACTTACATCTAACCACACCCACCTGACCACACTTTTACCTGACCACACCTCCACCTGACCACACTCCCACTTACATCTAACCACACCTCCACCTGACCACACTCCCACTTACATCTAACCACACCTCCACCTGACCACACTTTTACCTGACCACACCTCCACCTGACCACACTTCCACTTACATCTAACCACACCTCCACCTGACCACACTTTTACCTGACCACACCTCCACCTGACCACACTTCCACTTACATCTAACCACACCTCCACCTGACCACACTTTTACCTGACCACACCTCCACCTGACCACACCCCACTTACATCTAACCACACCTCCACCTGACCACACTCCCACTTACATCTAACCACCTCCACCAGACCACACTTCCACTTACATCTAACCACACCTCCACCTGACCACACTTTTACCTGACCACACCTCCACCTGACCACACTCCACTTACATCTAACCACACCTCCACCTGACCACACTCCCACTTACATCTAACCACACCTCCACCAGACCACACTTCCACATCTAACCACACCTCCACCTGATCACACTCCCACTTACATCTAACCACACCTCCACCTGACCACACTTTTACCTGACCACACCTCCACCTGACCACACTTCCACTTACATCTAACCACACCTCCACCTGACCACACTTTTACCTTACCACACCTCCACCTGACCACACTTCCACTTACATCTAACCACACCTCCACCTGACCACACTTTTACCTGACCACACCTCCACCTGACCACACTTCCACTTACATCTAACCACACCTCCAACCTGACCACACTCCACTTACATCTAACCACACCTCCACCTGACCACACTTCCACTTACATCTAACCACACCTCCACCTGACCACACTTTTACCTGACCACACCTCCACCTGACCACACTTCCACTTACATCTAACCACACCTCCACCAGACCACACTTCCACTTACATCTAACCACACCTCCACCTGACCACACTTCCACTTACATCTAAGCACACCTCCACCTGACCACACTCCCACTTGCATCTAACCACACCTCCACCAGACCACACTTCCACTTACATCTAACCACACCTCCACCTGACCACACCTCCACTTACATCTAACCACACCTCCACCTGACCACACTTCCACTTGCATCTAACCACACCTCCACCTGACCACACTCCCACTTGCATCTAACCACACCTCCACCAGACCACACTTCCACTTACATCTAACCACACCTCCACCTGACCACACCTCCACTTACATCTAAGCACACCTCCACCTGACCACTCCCACTTACATCTAACCACACCTCCACCAGACCACACTTCCACTTACATCTAACCACACCTCCACCTGACCACACCTCCACTTATATCTAAGCACACCTCCACCTGACCACGCTCCCACTTACATCTAACCACACCTCCACCAGACCACACTCCCACTTGCATCTAACCACACCTCCACCAGACCACACTTCCACTTACATCTAAGCACACCTCCACCTGACCACACTCCACTTGCATCTAACCACACCTCCACCAGACCACACTTCCACTTACATCTAACCACACCTCCACCTGACCACACTTTTACCTGACCACACCTCCACCTGACCACACCTCCACTTACATCTAACCACACCTCCACCTGACCACACTCCCACTTGCATCTAACCACACCTCCACCAGACCACACTTCCACTTACATCTAACCACACCTCCACCTGACCACACCTCCACTTACATCTAAGCACACCTCCACCTGACCACACTCCCACTTGCATCTAACCACACCTCCACCAGACCACACTTCCACTTACATCTAACCACACCTCCACCTGACCACACCTCCACTTATATCTAAGCACACCTCCACCTGACCACGCCCCACTTGCATCTAACCACACCTCCACCAGACCACACTCCCACTTACATCTAACCACACCTCCACCTGACCACACTTTTATCTGACCACACCTCCACCTGACCACACCTCCACTTACATCTAACCACACTTTCACCTGACCACACTTTCACTTACATCTAACCACACTTCCACCTGACCACACTTTTACCTGACCACACCTCCACCAGACCAGACTTCCACTTACATCTAACCACACCTCCACCAGACCACACTTTTACCTGACCACACCTCCACCAGACCACATTTCCACTTACATCTAACCACACCTCCACCTGACCACACTACCACTTACATCTAACCACACCTCCACCAGACCACACTTTTACCTGACCACACCTCCACCTGACCACACTTCCACTTACATCTAAGCACACCTCCACCTGACCACACTACCACTTACATCTAAGCACACCTCCACCTGACCACACTACCACTTACATCTAAGCACACCTCCACCTGACCACACTACCACTTACATCTAAGCACACCTCCACCTGACCACACTACCACTTACATCTAAGCACACCTCCACCTGACCACACTACCACTTACATCTAAGCACACCTCCACCTGACCACACTTCCACTTACATCTAACCACACCTCCACCTAATCACACCTTATTACATCTGATGACCTTCTCTCAACCTGGTTTTCTTGCACTTGCAGTCCCTTCAGTTACAGATGTCTCAACCTCTCCAAGGCCTGTGTCTAAAAACATCACAGCCCTTTCATTCACTGGTGTCCACTGTTCCAGGATGGGACTGGGTCTTCATGTCCCCTTTAGGAATGCAGATGTTCTGCTCCAGACTCTGCTCATGTTGTGTACATTTTGTTTGAAGTTGTGAGTTTCTTTAATCTGGATCAGAAGCTTTGCTTTCACCCTGCCTTCTGCTACAAAACACTAAACACTGCTAATGCTAACAACAACGATACTAAAATATGGATAAAGATGTTAAAGAATGTAAAATATTGCAGTGTTTTTTTGTTGTTGCTGTTCAACCTGATTAAATATTTATATGTAAAATTTCAAATGTTTCATTGTTAAAATGTTTAAACACTGATGAGATGTTTTAGGTGGTTGCTATGAAACCCCTGCGGGTTGCTGGGTTGTTGCTAGGGCGTTGCTAGGCTGTTGCTATTATATTTCAGTTTCGTGTTAGGGTGATGCTAAGTCATTGCTGTGCTTTTTGGTTGCTATGGTGTTGCTAGGTTGCTGTTGTTGAGTTAATGGAGGTTCTTCTGGTGTTTCTTGAAGGTTTCAGTATAATACAGTTAGTTTCCGGGTCATAGTTCAGTAGGTTGGTGTAGTGTTAATGTTTGCTTTTTCTAGTCCAGGTGTGTGTACGAGACGCGCCACTGACAATCACATTGAAAATGAGTATCAGCAGTTATTCACCTGAAAGCAAATCACTCAGAGTGTGTGTGTGTGTGTGTGTGTGTGTGTGTGTGTGTGTAAGAGAGAGTGTGTGTGTGTGTGTGTACCTCTGCAGTGTGAGTTTCAGGTTGCTGTTACATTCCTTGACCTTGCTCTGAGCCTCCAGATGATTCAGGTCCTCAGTTTTGAGGTCTCCTATAGAGATGACGGCATCACCAACAGCAACACCTGCTTTAGCTGCTTTACCATTGTCTGTCAGCTGCAACACACACACACACACACACACACACACACACACACACACACACACACAGTGGGCAGGAAAATCAATCATGAAGCACTTTTCAACAGCCTTTGGCAAAATGACATCATGGGAATTACATTCATACCAAAGAGGACCAGAAGAGTGTGTGATGTCAGAGTGTGTGTATTAACCTGTAACTGATACATGTACAGAGAGAGAGATACAAGTACAGTGCAGCCAAAAAATATGGACAATCAACACACGTTTGTGGATGCATGTGTGTATATGTGTGTATGTGTATGTGTGTGTCTCACTCGTGAAATGGTGAGCGGCATGCTGAAGTCTTTTCCACCCTGTAGTCTGAAACCCCAGGGTCCAGGAGCGTTTAACTCCACTGTGTACACGTCACACATGGTGCTGATCAAAACACACACAAAGACACACACACACACTGACATAACCGCAGAAGTGAACGTTAAACCATGCAATAAAATAGTGAATGGAGTGTTACCTGCTGAGAGAAAGTGTGTATGTGTGTGTGTGGTTGAGAGATAGCTGATCCTCCACCAGACAGCTGAGGAACACAGAGAGGCTGTAATATACTTACATCACACAGCAAGGGGAGGGGTGTGTGTGTGTGTGTGTGTGTTGGGGTTAGGTTTACCCACTGATATTTTAAGAAGTGTAATACATTAAAAAGTGCAAGAACACAAACACACAATGTACACAGTTAAAGCTGGTTCTTCAGCAGGACATGAAGCACTTCACTCAGAAGCAGGAAAGATACAGAAACCATTTATATTGAGGTGCCTCTGCACATCGTGTAGTCCAATACCAGCAGAAGATATACGTGACCACACAGAAGTTTCCTCACCAGATCCATGCTGATGTACTGATCAGGAGAACCATGAGGAGACCCAGTGGAAATGTTCTGTTCACGGAGAGGCAGAGGTGGCAAAAGTACATCCTTTACTTAAGTAGAAGTCAAGTCAAGAGGCTTTTATTGTCATTTCTACTATACACAGTTGTACACAGTAAAAATGAGACAACGTTCCTCCGGAAGCCTGGTGCTACACTCAACAACAACAAAACAACACAAGACAAGACACAAAACCTGAGATAGTAAACCTACTGTATACTCTGAATATACAGTACTGTATAAGGGGACTGTAAACACTGGTACAGATACTCATGGTATAAAATACTCTGGTAAAAGCTGAAGTACTGATTAAACTTTTTTACTCAAGTGAAAGTGAAGAAGTTTTGTCTCAGACATGTACTTCAGTAAAAAGTAGTTATTACTTCTACCTGTTTTAGCTGTTAACTGACCTCACATCATAATAGATAGATAGATAGATAGATAGATAGATAGATAGATAGATAGATAGATAGATAGATAGATAGATAGAACATCATCACACCTCTTCTCTCAATCACTTCACTCTCTCCATCATCACACTTCTTCTCCCCATCACTTCACTCTCTCCATCATCACACTTCTTCTCTCCATCACTTCACTCTCTCCATCATCACACTTCTTCTCTCCATCACTTCACTCTCTCCATCATCACACTTCTTCTCCATCACTTCACTCTCTCCATCACACTTCTTCTCTCCATCACTTCACTCTCTCCATCATCACACTTCTTCTCCATCACTTCACTCTCTCCATCATCACACCTCTTCTCTCCATCACTTCACTCTCTCCATCACACTTCTTCTCTCCATCACTTCACTCTCTCCATCATCACACTTCTCCATCACTTCACTCTCTCCATCATCACACTTCTCTGCACACATTTTTCTTTTGCACTACATAACTTTAACTCTGGACTCGCACAGCACAGTGCACTTTATATTTTACACCACACCATACCGCACACAGACACTTTACACCACACCACACCACACACAGACACTTTACACCACACCATACCGCACACAGACACTTTACACCACACCACACCACACACAGACACTTTACACCACACCACACCACACACAGACACTTTACACCACACCATACAGCACACAGACACTTTACACCACACCACACATGGACACTTTACACCACACCACACACACAGACACTTTACACCACACCACACCACACACAGACACTTTACACCACACCACACCACACAGACACTTTACACCACACCACACCACACACAGACACTTTACACCACACCATACAGCACACAGACACTTTATGTAACCCAGAGTGATTATAAATAAATAAATAGTAAATCAGTAAGGGATACTGAATAAACAGGAAGGAGAAAATTATTGATTGAATTCAGAAAAAATAATAATATAACATTTATATTTGAATAAATATGTGTTTTATTTCATTTTCTGAATGTGAAAATGTAATTGGTCGTTACTGAACGTTGTCTCCTTTAAGAGAGTGTGAGATATTGACCAATGAAGTGAGAGGACTCATTGCCGGGAAATGACTGAGGGACAGCACGGAAAAAAAAAGAAGAGAGAGAGGAATACTAAGGATTGTTGGAGATTTGAGAAAGAGAGAAAAAAAAAATAACACGTTTGGGAATTAAAGACAAACAAAAAAAAAAAAACTAGAAGGAGATTCTAGTAAAGTATTAGTTTAGTTTGAACTGATTTTTTTTGTTGAATTGGTTGAATTTTGGATTTGGCAACAACACGAACTAAGTTGCTACCACGCGGAACAAGATGGCGAGCCACCCAACAGACCTTGAGTGAAACGAGGATATCTGAGGACTTCAGTGGATTTACTACTTTGTTTTCCTGAAATAAATAAAAAAATAAATAAATAAAAAAGGAAAGAGGAAGAATTGCACAGGGCGACAGATTGACTTGACATCGAACTCTTTGGTTGTTTTCCTCAATCGTTTGTGGACTATTTTTTTTTTTGGTCAGCATAACGGTAGGCCTGAACTGTTCCTCTAACATCACTTCGGTAAGGACGAACTGTTTGCTTTAAAAAAAAAAAAAAAAAAAAAAGATAATCGATTTTATGCATCACCATTGTTTATTTTATTGACTGTTGAATTTTGTGGCATTATTGTTCATTCCACTCGATTGCTCATTAGAGTTTAAGGTTAAGGGTCATTGTGTTTTTTTCTCATGGTTCTTCATTTCTTTGCCATACATTGTTAAATTGAGTCCTATACTTTGCTGGTTACAAGAATTGTTTTTTTTTGTTTGTTTTTCTGCCCATTTTAAATGTTCTATCCAAGTTAAGAGGTATTGTGATTATAAAAGAGGTGGTTTAAACTAGGGGGAATTTCTCAAATTCTAAATTAAGTTCAAGGTAAAACAGTTGAGATTAAATAGGTTCAAAGTGAAATTAGATTGACTTAGATTAAAATGAGAATAAATCCTAATATAAATATATATATTAAAGAAAAGAAAGACAGATAGAAACTAATTTGGTTAATTCAATTTGCATTCATTAAAGAATAAATTATCTGGGTTTATAGAATTTTGTGTTTTCTGCTAAAAGGAAGCAGTTAATTGGTTACTTTTCATTCATTTTCTCTTCGCTACAATATAATCTCTTCATTATAATTCAACCACATTATTGTTGTCTGTCTGTTTATTTAATCTCTCACTGCTGCTCCCTCCGAATCTAGAATACTGGTCCATGTTACCCTCTGTCTAATTCACCTGGGCATTTAAATAATTCACGAGGTGCCGACTAACTTAAAGGGGTGTTACATTATTGGCGAGCCAGCCAGGAGTAGTGAGTAGAGAGATAACTTTGTAACATAACAGACAGATATAGCGAGACATTGTGTTTGAGAATGGAAATTATTGAGGAAGAAAATGTTAAGGTTCCGAACTCACTTATTGTGAGTGGAGTTACAAACACAGAGAGAGATGATGATCTGACTGATCATCTCAGCAGATATGGCCACATCGGCAGAATTGTTCGCATTGACAGTCCTGATTCCCCTTATCATAAGCATGTGATAATTGAATATGAGAGTGGAAGGGCACTGAGACCTTGGGGCCCCAGCTGCCATTCATTTTTGAAAGCCCACATGAGCCCAGAATCAGGTATGAGATTAAAGCTTTGGCTAGTACGTATGTTCAGTTAGTAACTAGTAGCGCAACCAGGGGTTACATGGAGGAGCTGGAACGCATTGCAAAGCTCAGTGGTAAGCCTTTCGAGGAGCTCTTAAATGAACAGTTTGCAAGATGTAAAAAACCTGTGCCTCAGGACAAAGATGTCCTTGTGAGAACTCCTCATCCACCTGCTTTTCCAAATGTTAGTCTAGCCCATGAGAACCAAAGAACGTTAAATGATGCTTTGTTTGTTCCATTAGCCGGAACGCCTGTTACTAATGTAAATCCCTAGAAGTGCAGCGTTGTAGTTGAGCATATTGTGAAGAGCGAGGAAGCTGTTTCTCGCATGCACGCTCCTTTTAAGCTAAGGTTCTTCTCTGGGAGGTCCCCTCGACCAGGGAACGAGGTGGACTATGAAACATGGCACAATAGTATTGAACTTATGCTGCAAGATCCTGCTGTTTCTGACCTAGTCAGATCCCGAAAGATTCTTGACAGCCTTTTGCCTCCGGCAGCAGACATTGTGAGAACACTGGGTTCCCATGCCTCACCCAGAGCTTATCTTGATCTTTTGGATTCAGCTTTTGGAACAGTCGAAGATGGTGACGAGCTTTTTGCTAAATTCTTGAATACTTTGCAGGATGCGGGAGAGAAGCCATCACTGTTCTTGCAGCGTCTACAAGTAGCGTTGACACGTGTTGTGCGACGCGGTGGTGTGTCCGCTAGTGAATCTGATCGACATTTGCTTAGACAGTTCTGTAGGGGCTGTTGGGATGATGCCCTCATCTCAGAATTTCAGCTTGAACAAAAGAAAAATGACCCCCCTTCTTTCTCAGAAGTTTTGCTGCTGTTGCGCACAGCAGAAGACAAACAAAGTGCTAAAGAGTCTCGTATGAGGAAGCATTTTGGTATGTCTAAGCGTGCTCTTTCTCATTCTTTGTACCTTTCCTCTGATGAGGTAGTGTCTAAACAAATTTCTGTTGCTGACTTGGAGAAGCAGATTTCAGCGCTTCAAGGACAGGTTGAGAGCTTGAAGAAAACTAAAGATAAAAATAAAGACACTCATGAAAGTAGGGTTCATGATTTGCAGAAACAAGTAGTCGAGTTGCAGAGCCAATTTGCTGCTGGTAAGCCCACCAGGTCTGCGAATGTCAAATTCGCTGCAAAGACCACTAAATCGCAGTCTGTGTGCACAGACCCGATTGACGCATCCTATAGTTTTTCTTCTAAGCAACTGAGTAAACCCAAACCCTGGTACTGTTTCCATTGTGGCGAAGATGGTCACATTGTCGCTACTTGTGAGAATGCCCCAAATCCTACTTTGGTAGCATCCAAAAGGAAGCTTCTGAGAGAGAGGCAGGTTGCTTGGGAGACCAGAGGAGGGTCATCAAATCCTGTCCCGTTAAACTAGAATCAGCCCCAGTTGTGGGACAAACAGGGGCTGAGGGGTATACTAGAGGTCCCAACAGGTGTAAAAATAGAAATCACACCTGGCATACTCGCACTAGGAACAAGGCTTTTGTTCTGCCTAAGGGTTTGGTTGGGGCAAAATGCACTGCCGATATCTTAATTGCGGGGCAGAAATGTAATTGTCTTCTCGATACAGGCTCACAGGTGACTACAGTTCCTCAGATGTACTACGAGCAAAATTTGTCTCATTTGGAAATTAAGCCTCTTGAGCAACTTCTTGAGGTGGAAGCAGCGAATGGTCAGCTTGTTCCTTATCTTGGGTATATTGAAGTAGATGTAGTGTTCCCCAAAGAATTCCTTGGAGCTGAGACAAAACTTTCCACTCTTGCTTTAGTCACTGCAGATACCACTAGTAGTGTTCAATCTACTGTACTTATAGGCACAAACAGTCTTGATTTAGCCTACAAGAGCCACTCTGATTCAGGGCTTACTGAATCACATCAGATTTTACCTTATGGGTTCAAAGCTATTCTGAATGTTCTTGAATATAGATTTAAACAAAAATCTAATAGCGTCATTGGATCTGTGCGAATTCCAGGTACAAAGCCTGGGATTGTTCCTGCTGGGCAAACTTTCGTTTTTGAAGGATCAGTGACCACACGAGAGCCATGCTCTGATAAATGGGTCCTCATGGAGCCCCCTTCTGAGTCTTCTTGGCCAGGAGGTCTTTTGTGCACCTCCTGTCTTGTCTCACTCCCTTATAGGACATCACAGAAAATACCAGTGATTCTGAAAAATGAAACTGAGCATGATATTTCAATCCCTGCAAAGTGTGTAATTGCAGAATTACACTCACTGCAAAGCGTGATCACTAGCGAAGCTGCGGTGAAAAAATGAAGTGATGGAAGCTGCTCAGCCTTTCTCTGTAGATTTTGGTGACTCACCTGTTCCTGCTGAATGGAAGGACAGAATTTCACAAAAGCTGTGGTCAATGGCAGAGATCTTTGCCCTTGATGATCTTGACTTTGGTAGAACGGATAAGGTGAAGCATCATATAAGGTTACATGATGAAACTCCATTCAAACAGAGGGCTCGCCAATACACCCTCAGGATTATGATGCAGTCCGTAAGCATCTGCAAGAGTTACTGGATGCTGGTGTCATCCGGGAGTCGGAGTCATCTTTTCCTCACCTATCGTAGTTGTACGAAAGAAAAATGGGGATGTTCGACTCTGCATCGATTACCGCAAACTTAATTTACAAACGATCAAAGATGCATATGCCCTCCCCAACTTGGAAGAGACTTTTTCTGCTCTTACTGGTTCTCGTTGGTTTTCTGTTCTTGACCTCAAATCTGGTTACTATCAGATTGAGGTGGAAGAGTCCGATAAACATAAAACTGCTTTTGTCTGTCCATTGGGGTTCTGGGAGTTTAATAGGATGCCACAAGGAGTCACTAATGCTCCCAGTACTTTTCAAAGGCTCATGGAGAGATGCATGAGTGACATCCATCTGAAGGAGGTTGTGGTTTTCTTGGATGATTTAATTGTATATTCGGACACGTTGGAGGAACACGAGCAGGTTGTTGAGAGTGCTGCAACGATTGAAAGAGTATGGTTTAAAACTCTCTCCAGAAAAATGTAAATTTTTTCAGACATCTGTGAAGTATCTTGGACATATTGTGTCTAGCAGTGGTGTAGAAACAGACCCTGACAAAGTGGAGGTGTTAAAATCTTGGCCAGTCCCAAAGAACCTGAAGGAACTGCGTTCTTTCTTAGGTTTCGTAGGGTACTATCGAAGGTTTATCAGAGATTTTGCCAAGATTGTGAAGCCTTTAAACGGATTGACATCGGGATACCCGCCACTCCGTAAAGGCTGCAAGTCTAAGGAGAAGAGATTATTATGATCCCAAGGAGACTTTTGGGAAACGTTGGTCTGAAAGTTGTCAGCATGCATTTGAAGCAATCATTGAGGCACTTACTACCGCCCCAGTGCTTGGTTTTGCGAATCCAAAACTTCCGTACGTCCTTCACACAGACGCAAGCACTGTAGGGCTGGGAGCAGCTCTATATCAAGAGCAAGATGGGCAAATGAAGGTTATTGCTTTTGCCAGTCGAGGTCTTTCCGGAGTGAAGCCCATTATCCAGCTCATAAGCTAGAATTCTTGGCCCTTAAATGGGCTGTCACTGAGAAGTTCTATGACTATCTGTACGGTAACCAATTCACTGTTGTTACCGACAGCAATCCTTTGACATACATATTAACATCAGCAAAGTTAGATTCTACAAGCTACAGATGGCTCTCAGCTCTTTCGACTTTTTCTTTCAAGTTGCAGTTTAGAGCTGGGAAACTAAATCTGGATGCTGACAGTCTGTCCAGACGTCCTCAGGGAGGGTTGAGAAATGATGTGGCGTCTCAAAAGGAGCTAGAGCGAATTCGGCAATTCACTTTAAATCACCTGGTTGATGATGGTTACACCGTTCCCACTGAGGCTATACAGGCCATATGCGAAAAACACTCGGTCCATCACAACTCGGGTCTTTGTGCAGATCCTCCTTTTGCTTTGGTTGAATCGCTTGCTATGCATGTTGATGCAATACCATGCAGCTTTGATAGGAATGAGATATGTAATGGTCTTTCTGAAATTCTAACTGTTGGAGAAGATGATCTGAAAGAAAAGCAAAGATCTGACCCTGTCATACGTGAGGTTATTCAACAATTAGAGACTGGGGAGACAATTTCTCCTTCTGTGAGGAAAGAACTTCCTATCCTTCCATTGCTGATAAGGGAGCTGGAAAAATTGGAGTTGCAGAACGGAATCCTCTATCGGAGAAGACGAGAGGGTGAGCACCTCCAATACCAATTGGTCCTTCCTGAATCTTTGCGTAGTGTGGTTCTCACATATTTACATGATGGAATGGGACATTTAGGTATAGAACGCACACTTGATCTGGTAAGATCAAGGTTCTATTGGCCTAGAATGGCTGTTGATGTGGAGCAAAAGATCAAAACATGCCCTAGATGTGTGTGTCATAAATCCTTACCTGAAAAAGCTGCTCCTTTAGTCAATATCCAAGTGACTCGACCTCTTGAGTTGGTGTGTATGGACTTCTTGTCGATTGAGCCAGATTCCAAAAATACAAAGGATGTGCTAGTTATTACAGATTTCTTTACCAAGTATGCAGTTGCTATGCCAACTTCAACCAGAAGTCATGTACTGTAGCTAAGGCTCTTTGGGAGAACTTCATAGTCTATTATGGGATCCCTGAAAAATTGCATAGTGATCAAGGGGCTGATTTTGAGTCTAGGACTATTAAAGAGCTTTGCGTTGATGGGGATTCAGAAGATCAGGACAACTCCTTACCACCCCAGGAAATCCAGTCGACGGTTTAATCGTACTCTTTTGTGCATGCTGGGTACATTGAAAGAGTCTGATAAGGTGCACTGGAGTAGCTTTGTGAAACCTCTTGTACACGCATATAATTGCACCAAGCATGACTCGACTGGGTTTACCCCGTACGAATTGATGTTTGGAAGGCAGCCGCGATTGCCTATTGATTTGGTTTTCAATATTCCTAGGAACAAAGAACAGTATAATACACACTCTCAGTATGTACGTGATTTGAAGTCTAGGTTGCAGGGAACATATGATCTAGCAATGAAAAATGTTGCTAAAATTGGAGAGAGGAACAAAGCTCGCTTTGATAAGCATGTTCTTGATTCCACCCTAGACATTGGCGATAGGGTTTTAGTTCGAAATGTACGCTTAAGAGGTAAACAGAAACTAGCTGATAAGTGGGAATCGCTTGTGTATGTTGTCGTGAGCAGAGCAGGGGATCTTCCTGTGTACACTGTTAAGCCAGAAATTAAGGAAGGGCCTTTTAGGACACTTCACAGAGACCTCTTGCTGCCTTGTAATCTGTTGAAGTTATCAGAAGAGGCAGTAGATTTGACCAAGACTCGGAAACGTCCGCCAACTCGTAGAAATCCTAGTAATGATGTACAAGATCAGACAGACGCTGATGATGATAGCTGCTTAGAGTTGCCGTATCAAGATCGTCCACTTTTGACGACTACTAGACTTACTGAGGTATATGAGCCTGGACAGAGGTCACAGAATGGTGTTCCTTCAGTCCTAGTGGATCTGGACTCTGATCATGTTCAAGATGATGATTTGCCTGCCCTGGCAGATTCTCCTGTCAGTTGTCTGCCTGTTTCAGAGCAATCTAGAATTGAGGGTACATCTACATTGAGATACTCATCTGATGTTGGTCCAGAGGTTGTGGAGTCTGTGGCCAGTAAAAGCACACCTGCGAGTATTTCTGACATGTTGACTGATCAGAATATACCTACAGGGGGACCAGAAACAGTCTGTGAGTGTGAAACAGAGGCGGAGCAAACTGAGGGTGATAGCAGTTTTATCAGAAGGTCTGATAGAGTTAGACAGAAACCACGAATACTTACCTACCCTGAATTGGGTAATCCTTTGATTTCGATAGTGCAGTCTTTCGTCCAGAGTCTCAGTGCTTTTATCACTAAGTCTATTATAGACAGCAATTTTGCCAACTCACTTATAGATACACAACCTACTACTAGCATGCACGAGGACGTGCCTAGAGTAAACGGGGGAGAGTGTAACCCAGAGTGATTATAAATAAATAAATAGTAAATCAGTAAGGGATACTGAATAAACAGGAAGGAGAAAATTATTGATTGAATTCAGAAAAAATAATAATATAACATTTATATTTGAATAAATATGTGTTTTATTTCATTTTCTGAATGTGAAAATGTAATTGGTCGTTACTGAACGTTGTCTCCTTTAAGAGAGTGTGAGATATTGACCAATGAAGTGAGAGGACTCATTGCCGGGAAATGACTGAGGGACAGCACGGAAAAAAAAAGAAGAGAGAGAGGAATACTAAGGATTGTTGGAGATTTGAGAAAGAGAGAAAAAAAAAATAACACGTTTGGGAATTAAAGACAAACAAAAAAAAAAAAACTAGAAGGAGATTCTAGTAAAGTATTAGTTTAGTTTGAACTGATTTTTTTTGTTGAATTGGTTGAATTTTGGATTTGGCAACAACACGAACTAAGTTGCTACCACGCGGAACAAGATGGCGAGCCACCCAACAGACCTTGAGTGAAACGAGGATATCTGAGGACTTCAGTGGATTTACTACTTTGTTTTCCTGAAATAAATAAAAATAAATAAATAAATAAAAAAAAGGAAAGAGGAAGAATTGCACAGGGCGACAGATTGACTTGACATCGAACTCTTTGGTTGTTTTCCTCAATCGTTTGTGGACTATTTTTTTTGGTCAGCATAACGGTAGGCCTGAACTGTTCCTCTAACATCACTTCGGTAAGGACGAACTGTTTGCTTTAAAAAAAAAAAAAAAAAAAAAAAAAAGATAATCGATTTTATGCATCACCATTGTTTATTTTATTGACTGTTGAATTTTGTGGCATTATTGTTCATTCCACTCGATTGCTCATTAGAGTTTAAGGTTAAGGGTCATTGTGTTTTTTTTCTCATGGTTCTTCATTTCTTTGCCATACATTGTTAAATTGAGTCCTATACTTTGCTGGTTACAAGAATTGTTTTTTTGTTTGTTTTCTGCCCATTTTAAATGTTCTATCCAAGTTAAGAGGTATTGTGATTATAAAAGAGGTGGTTTAAACTAGGGGGAATTTCTCAAATTCTAAATTAAGTTCAAGGTAAAACAGTTGAGATTAAATAGGTTCAAAGTGAAATTAGATTGACTTAGATTAAAATGAGAATAAATCCTAATATAAATATATATATTAAAGAAAAGAAAGACAGATAGAAACTAATTTGGTTAATTCAATTTGCATTCATTAAAGAATAAATTATCTGGGTTTATAGAATTTTGTGTTTTCTGCTAAAAGGAAGCAGTTAATTGGTTACTTTTCATTCATTTTCTCTTCGCTACAATATAATCTCTTCATTATAATTCAACCACATCATTGTTGTCTGTCTGTTTATTTAATCTCTCACTGCTGCTCCCTCCGAATCTAGAATACTGGTCCATGTTACCCTCTGTCTAATTCACCTGGGCATTTAAATAATTCACGAGGTGCCGACTAACTTAAAGGGGTGTTACATTATTGGCGAGCCAGCCAGGAGTAGTGAGTAGAGAGATAACTTTGTAACATAACAGACAGATATAGCGAGACATTGTGTTTGAGAATGGAAATTATTGAGGAAGAAAATGTTAAGGTTCCGAACTCACTTATTGTGAGTGGAGTTACAAACACAGAGAGAGATGATGATCTGACTGATCATCTCAGCAGATATGGCCACATCGGCAGAATTGTTCGCATTGACAGTCCTGATTCCCCTTATCATAAGCATGTGATAATTGAATATGAGAGTGGAAGGGCACTGAGACCTTGGGGCCCCAGCTGCCATTCATTTTGAAAGCCCACATGAGCCCAGAATCAGGTATGAGATTAAAGCTTTGGCTAGTACGTATGTTCAGTTAGTAACTAGTAGCGCAACCAGGGGTTACATGGAGGAGCTGGAACGCATTGCAAAGCTCAGTGGTAAGCCTTTCGAGGAGCTCTTAAATGAACAGTTTGCAAGATGTAAAAAACCTGTGCCTCAGGACAAAGATGTCCTTGTGAGAACTCCTCATCCACCTGCTTTTCCAAATGTTAGTCTAGCCCATGAGAACCAAAGAACGTTAAATGATGCTTTGTTTGTTCCATTAGCCGGAACGCCTGTTACTAATGTAAATCCCTAGAAGTGCAGCGTTGTAGTTGAGCATATTGTGAAGAGCGAGGAAGCTGTTTCTCACATGCACGCTCCTTTTAAGCTAAGGTTCTTCTCTGGGAGGTCCCCTCGACCAGGGAACGAGGTGGACTATGAAACATGGCACAATAGTATTGAACTTATGCTGCAAGATCCTGCTGTTTCTGACCTAGTCAGATCCCGAAAGATTCTTGACAGCCTTTTGCCTCCGGCAGCAGACATTGTGAGAACACTGGGTTCCCATGCCTCACCCAGAGCTTATCTTGATCTTTTGGATTCAGCTTTTGGAACAGTCGAAGATGGTGACGAGCTTTTTGCTAAATTCTTGAATACTTTGCAGGATGCGGGAGAGAAGCCATCACTGTTCTTGCAGCGTCTACAAGTAGCGTTGACACGTGTTGTGCGACGCGGTGGTGTGTCCGCTAGTGAATCTGATCGACATTTGCTTAGACAGTTCTGTAGGGGCTGTTGGGATGATGCCCTCATCTCAGAATTTCAGCTTGAACAAAAGAAAATGACCCCCTTCTTTCTCAGAAGTTTTGCTGCTGTTGCGCACAGCAGAAGACAAACAAAGTGCTAAAGAGTCTCGTATGAGGAAGCATTTTGGTATGTCTAAGCGTGCTCTTTCTCATTCTTTGTACCTTTCCTCTGATGAGGTAGTGTCTAAACAAATTTCTGTTGCTGACTTGGAGAAGCAGATTTCAGCGCTTCAAGGACAGGTTGAGAGCTTGAAGAAAACTAAAGATAAAAATAAAGACACTCATGAAAGTAGGGTTCATGATTTGCAGAAACAAGTAGTCGAGTTGCAGAGCCAATTTGCTGCTGGTAAGCCCACCAGGTCTGCGAATGTCAAATTCGCTGCAAAGACCACTAAATCGCAGTCTGTGTGCACAGACCCGATTGACGCATCCTATAGTTTTTCTTCTAAGCAACTGAGTAAACCCAAACCCTGGTACTGTTTCCATTGTGGCGAAGATGGTCACATTGTCGCTACTTGTGAGAATGCCCCAAATCCTACTTTGGTAGCATCCAAAAGGAAGCTTCTGAGAGAGAGGCAGGTTGCTTGGGAGACCAGAGGAGGGTCATCAAATCCTGTCCCGTTAAACTAGAATCAGCCCCAGTTGTGGGACAAACAGGGGCTGAGGGGTATACTAGAGGTCCCAACAGGTGTAAAAATAGAAATCACACCTGGCATACTCGCACTAGGAACAAGGCTTTTGTTCTGCCTAAGGGTTTGGTTGGGGCAAAATGCACTGCCGATATCTTAATTGCGGGGCAGAAATGTAATTGTCTTCTCGATACAGGCTCACAGGTGACTACAGTTCCTCAGATGTACTACGAGCAAAATTTGTCTCATTTGGAAATTAAGCCTCTTGAGCAACTTCTTGAGGTGGAAGCAGCGAATGGTCAGCTTGTTCCTTATCTTGGGTATATTGAAGTAGATGTAGTGTTCCCCAAAGAATTCCTTGGAGCTGAGACAAAACTTTCCACTCTTGCTTTAGTCACTGCAGATACCACTAGTAGTGTTCAATCTACTGTACTTATAGGCACAAACAGTCTTGATTTAGCCTACAAGAGCCACTCTGATTCAGGGCTTACTGAATCACATCAGATTTTACCTTATGGGTTCAAAGCTATTCTGAATGTTCTTGAATATAGATTTAAACAAAAATCTAATAGCGTCATTGGATCTGTGCGAATTCCAGGTACAAAGCCTGGGATTGTTCCTGCTGGGCAAACTTTCGTTTTTGAAGGATCAGTGACCACACGAGAGCCATGCTCTGATAAATGGGTCCTCATGGAGCCCCCTTCTGAGTCTTCTTGGCCAGGAGGTCTTTTGTGCACCTCCTGTCTTGTCTCACTCCCTTATAGGACATCACAGAAAATACCAGTGATTCTGAAAAATGAAACTGAGCATGATATTTCAATCCCTGCAAAGTGTGTAATTGCAGAATTACACTCACTGCAAAGCGTGATCACTAGCGAAGCTGCGGTGAAAAAATGAAGTGATGGAAGCTGCTCAGCCTTTCTCTGTAGATTTTGGTGACTCACCTGTTCCTGCTGAATGGAAGGACAGAATTTCACAAAAGCTGTGGTCAATGGCAGAGATCTTTGCCCTTGATGATCTTGACTTTGGTAGAACGGATAAGGTGAAGCATCATATAAGGTTACATGATGAAACTCCATTCAAACAGAGGGCTCGCCAATACACCCTCAGGATTATGATGCAGTCCGTAAGCATCTGCAAGAGTTACTGGATGCTGGTGTCATCCGGGAGTCGGAGTCATCTTTTCCTCACCTATCGTAGTTGTACGAAGAAAAATGGGATGTTCGACTCTGCATCGATTACCGCAAACTTAATTTACAAACGATCAAAGATGCATATGCCCTCCCAACTTGGAAGAGACTTTTTCTGCTCTTACTGGTTCTCGTTGGTTTTCTGTTCTTGACCTCAAATCTGGTTACTATCAGATTGAGGTGGAAGAGTCCGATAAACATAAAACTGCTTTTGTCTGTCCATTGGGGTTCTGGGAGTTTAATAGGATGCCACAAGGAGTCACTAATGCTCCCAGTACTTTTCAAAGGCTCATGGAGAGATGCATGAGTGACATCCATCTGAAGGAGGTTGTGGTTTTCTTGGATGATTTAATTGTATATTCGGACACGTTGGAGGAACACGAGAGCAGGTTGTTGAGAGTGCTGCAACGATTGAAAGAGTATGGTTTAAAACTCTCTCCAGAAAAATGTAAATTTTTTCAGACATCTGTGAAGTATCTTGGACATATTGTGTCTAGCAGTGGTGTAGAAACAGACCCTGACAAAGTGGAGGTGTTAAAATCTTGGCCAGTCCCAAAGAACCTGAAGGAACTGCGTTCTTTCTTAGGTTTCGTAGGGTACTATCGAAGGTTTATCAGAGATTTTGCCAAGATTGTGAAGCCTTTAAACGGATTGACATCGGGATACCCGCCACTCCGTAAAGGCTGCAAGTCTAAGGAGAAGAGAGATTATTATGATCCCAAGGAGACTTTTGGGAAACGTTGGTCTGAAAGTTGTCAGCATGCATTTGAAGCAATCATTGAGGCACTTACTACCGCCCCAGTGCTTGGTTTTGCGAATCCAAAACTTCCGTACGTCCTTCACACAGACGCAAGCACTGTAGGGCTGGGAGCAGCTCTATATCAAGAGCAAGATGGGCAAATGAAGGTTATTGCTTTTGCCAGTCGAGGTCTTTCCCGGAGTGAAGCCCATTATCCAGCTCATAAGCTAGAATTCTTGGCCCTTAAATGGGCTGTCACTGAGAAGTTCTATGACTATCTGTACGGTAACCAATTCACTGTTGTTACCGACAGCAATCCTTTGACATACATATTAACATCAGCAAAGTTAGATTCTACAAGCTACAGATGGCTCTCAGCTCTTTCGACTTTTTCTTTCAAGTTGCAGTTTAGAGCTGGGAAACTAAATCTGGATGCTGACAGTCTGTCCAGACGTCCTCAGGGAGGGTTGAGAAATGATGTGGCGTCTCAAAAGGAGCTAGAGCGAATTCGGCAATTCACTTTAAATCACCTGGTTGATGATGGTTACACCGTTCCCACTGAGGCTATACAGGCCATATGCGAAAAACACTCGGTCCATCACAACTCGGGTCTTTGTGCAGATCCTCCTTTTGCTTTGGTTGAATCGCTATGCATGTTGATGCAATACCATGCAGCTTTGATAGGAATGAGATATGTAATGGTCTTTCTGAAATTCTAACTGTTGGAGAAGATGATCTGAAAGAAAAGCAAAGATCTGACCCTGTCATACGTGAGGTTATTCAACAATTAGAGACTGGGGAGACAATTTCTCCTTCTGTGAGGAAAGAACTTCCTATCCTTCCATTGCTGATAAGGGAGCTGGAAAAATTGGAGTTGCAGAACGGAATCCTCTATCGGAGAAGACGAGAGGTGAGCACCTCCAATACCAATTGGTCCTTCCTGAATCTTTGCGTAGTGTGGTTCTCACATATTTACATGATGGAATGGGACATTTAGGTATAGAACGCACACTTGATCTGGTAAGATCAAGGTTCTATTGGCCTAGAATGGCTGTTGATGTGGAGCAAAAGATCAAAACATGCCCTAGATGTGTGTCATAAATCCTTACCTGAAAAAGCTGCTCCTTTAGTCAATATCCAAGTGACTCGACCTCTTGAGTTGGTGTGTATGGACTTCTTGTCGATTGAGCCAGATTCCAAAAATACAAAGGATGTGCTAGTTATTACAGATTTCTTTACCAAGTATGCAGTTGCTATGCCAACTTCCAACCAGAAGTCATGTACTGTAGCTAAGGCTCTTTGGGAGAACTTCATAGTCTATTATGGGATCCCTGAAAAATTGCATAGTGATCAAGGGGCTGATTTTGAGTCTAGGACTATTAAAGAGCTTTGCGCGTTGATGGGGATTCAGAAGATCAGGACAACTCCTTACCACCCCAGGGGAAATCCAGTCGAACGGTTTAATCGTACTCTTTTGTGCATGCTGGGTACATTGAAAGAGTCTGATAAGGTGCACTGGAGTAGCTTTGTGAAACCTCTTGTACACGCATATAATTGCACCAAGCATGACTCGACTGGGTTTACCCCGTACGAATTGATGTTTGGAAGGCAGCCGCGATTGCCTATTGATTTGGTTTTCAATATTCCTAGGAACAAAGAACAGTATAATACACACTCTCAGTATGTACGTGATTTGAAGTCTAGGTTGCAGGGAACATATGATCTAGCAATGAAAAATGTTGCTAAAATTGGAGAGAGGAACAAAGCTCGCTTTGATAAGCATGTTCTTGATTCCACCCTAGACATTGGCGATAGGGTTTTAGTTCGAAATGTACGCTTAAGAGGTAAACAGAAACTAGCTGATAAGTGGGAATCGCTTGTGTATGTTGTCGTGAGCAGAGCAGGGGATCTTCCTGTGTACACTGTTAAGCCAGAAATTAAGGAAGGGCCTTTTAGGACACTTCACAGAGACCTCTTGCTGCCTTGTAATCTGTTGAAGTTATCAGAAGAGGCAGTAGATTTGACCAAGACTCGGAAACGTCCGCCAACTCGTAGAAATCCTAGTAATGATGTACAAGATCAGACAGACGCTGATGATGATAGCTGCTTAGAGTTGCCGTATCAAGATCGTCCACTTTTGACGACTACTAGACTTACTGAGGTATATGAGCCTGGACAGAGGTCACAGAATGGTGTTCCTTCAGTCCTAGTGGATCTGGACTCTGATCATGTTCAAGATGATGATTTGCCTGCCCTGGCAGATTCTCCTGTCAGTTGTCTGCCTGTTTCAGAGCAATCTAGAATTGAGGGTACATCTACATTGAGATACTCATCTGATGTTGGTCCAGAGGTTGTGGAGTCTGTGGCCAGTAAAAGCACACCTGCAGTATTTCTGACATGTTGACTGATCAGAATATACCTATAGGGGGACCAGAAACAGTCTGTGAGTGTGAAACAGAGGCGGAGCAAACTGAGGGTGATAGCAGTTTTATCAGAAGGTCTGATAGAGTTAGACAGAAACCACGAATACTTACCTACCCTGAATTGGGTAATCCTTTGATTTCGATAGTGCAGTCTTTCGTCCAGAGTCTCAGTGCTTTTATCACTAAGTCTATTATAGACAGCAATTTTGCCAACTCACTTATAGATACACAACCTACTACTAGCATGCACGAGGACGTGCCTAGAGTAAACGGGGGAGAGTGTAACCCAGAGTGATTATAAATAAATAAATAGTAAATCAGTAAGGGATACTGAATAAACAGGAAGGAGAAAATTATTGATTGAATTCAGAAAAAATAATAATATAACATTTATATTTGAATAAATATGTGTTTTATTTCATTTTCTGAATGTGAAAATGTAATTGGTCGTTACTGAACGTTGTCTCCTTTAAGAGAGTGTGAGATATTGACCAATGAAGTGAGAGGACTCATTGCCGGGAAATGACTGAGGGACAGCACGGAAAAAAAAAGAGAGAGAGGAATACTAAGGATTGTTGGAGATTTGAGAAAGAGAGAAAAAAAAAATAACACGTTTGGGAATTAAAGACAAACAAAAAAAAAAAAAAACTAGAAGGAGATTCTAGTAAAGTATTAGTTTAGTTTGAACTGATTTTTTTTTGTTGAATTGGTTGAATTTTGGATTTGGCAACAACACGAACTAAGTTGCTACCACGCGGAACAAGATGGCGAGCCACCCAACAGACCTTGAGTGAAACGAGGATATCTGAGGACTTCAGTGGATTTACTACTTTGTTTTCCTGAAATAAATAAAATAAATAAATAAATAAAAAAGGAAAGAGGAAGAATTGCACAGGGCGACAGATTGACTTGACATCGAACTCTTTGGTTGTTTTCCTCAATCGTTTGTGGACTATTTTTTTTGGTCAGCATAACGGTAGGCCTGAACTGTTCCTCTAACATCACTTGGTAAGGACGAACTGTTTGCTTTAAAAAAAAAAAAAAAAAAAAAAGATAATCGATTTTATGCATCACCATTGTTTATTTTATTGACTGTTGAATTTTGTGGCATTATTGTTCATTCCACTCGATTGCTCATTAGAGTTTAAGGTTAAGGGTCATTGTGTTTTTTTCTCATGGTTCTTCATTTCTTTGCCATACATTGTTAAATTGAGTCCTATACTTTGCTGGTTACAAGAATTGTTTTTTTTGTTTGTTTTTCTGCCCATTTTAAATGTTCTATCCAAGTTAAGAGGTATTGTGATTATAAAAGAGGTGGTTTAAACTAGGGGGAATTTCTCAAATTCTAAATTAAGTTCAAGGTAAAACAGTTGAGATTAAATAGGTTCAAAGTGAAATTAGATTGACTTAGATTAAAATGAGAATAAATCCTAATATAAATATATATATTAAAGAAAAGAAAGACAGATAGAAACTAATTTGGTTAATTCAATTTGCATTCATTAAAGAATAAATTATCTGGGTTTATAGAATTTTGTGTTTTCTGCTAAAAGGGAAGCAGTTAATTGGTTACTTTTCATTCATTTTCTCTTCGCTACAATATAATCTCTTCATTATAATTCAACCACATCATTGTTGTCTGTCTGTTTATTTAATCTCTCACTGCTGCTCCCTCCGAATCTAGAATACTGGTCCATGTTACCCTCTGTCTAATTCACCTGGGCATTTAAATAATTCACGAGGTGCCGACTAACTTAAAGGGGTGTTACATTTACACCACACCACACATGGACACTTTACACCACACCACACCACACACGAACACTTTACACCACACCATACATGGACACTTTACACCACACCATACCACACACGAACACTTTACACCACACCATACAGCACACAGACACTTTACACCACACCATACAGCACACAGACACTTTACACCACACCATACAGCACACAGACACTTTACACCACACCATACAGCACACAGACACTTTACACCACACCACACCGCACATGGATACTTTACACCACACCATACAGCACACAGACACTTTACACCACACCATACAGCACACAGACACTTTACACCACACCACACCGCACACGGACACTTTACACCACACCACACATGGACACTTTACACCACACCACACCACACACGGACACTTTACACCACACCATACAGCACACGGACACTTTATACCACACCACACATGGACACTTTACACCACACCACACCACACACGGACACTTTACACCACACCATACAGCACACGGACACTTTATACCACACCACACATGGACACTTTACACCACACCACACCACACACGGACACTTTACACCACACCACACCGCACATGGACACTTTACACCACACCACACCACACCGCACACGGACACTTTACACCACACCACACATGGACACTTTACACCACACCACACCACACACGGACACTTTACACCACACCATACAGCACACGGACACTTTATACCACACCACACATGGACACTTTACACCACACCACACCACACACGGACACTTTACACCACACCACACCACACCGCACATGGACACTTTACACCACACCACACACAGACACTTTACACCACACCATACCGCACACGGACACTTTAAGGACAATCACATAAACCACCTTAAATTGTTTACTGATTTACTGTTTACTGCCATATTTTGTATAGTCCCCCTCTCTCCAATCTTCTTTCCTTACTTGCTGGCTGACAGGAACACGAGACCTGCCTGAGATGCCTGGCCTGCGAAAGGCCCCCATAGGCATGGCATTTCCTATCCCTGCTCTGTGTGGGTTTGCCTTTTACCGGTCCTGGGCCTTGACAAAAGTCTTGAAGTTGAATGCACTAAAATAAATGAGTTTCACTGAAAAAAGATTTATCATTTAATCAAGACAGAAAGGTCAAATTTTGGCAAGACAAAAGTTTTGTCTGTACAGAAATGTAACAAATTTACTGCAAATACAAAAATATGTCAGCAAATGAAGTAGTGGTGCTGTGAGATCCAAATTGAATATCTTGTATGACTTCCATGAACTTGAAGGACTGCATTCATGCAGTTTGTCATCAGGAATAGCAAAGAAAGCAGTCCTGCATGCTTCCCAGAGTTCATCAACATTCTTTAGTTTCCTCTTCCATGCTTCCTCTTTCATCCTACCCCACATATGCTCAATGATGTTCATGTCTGGTGACTGGGCTGGCCAATCCTGGAGCATCTTGATCTACTTCACCTTGAGGAACTTTGATGTGGAGATGGAAGTATGCGATGGAGCACCATCCTGCTGCAGAATTTGGCCTCTGTTATGGTTGGGAATATAAGAGCTAGCTAAGATTTCATGGTATTTTAGACTGATGTTGCCTTCCACCCGGCAGATCTTTCACACACCCCCATACTGGATGTAACCCCAGACCATGATTTTTCCGCCACCAAACACTGTTTTCTGGGTGAATCTCGGATCCATGAAGGCTCCAGTAGGTCTCCTGCAATATTTGCGATGACTGTGGTGTAATTCAACAGAAGATTCATCTGAAAAATCCACCTTCTGCCACTTTTCCAGCGTCCATCCTTTCAGCAGGCTGTGGGTCTTGGCAAATGCCACACGGTTTTTCAATTGTCTTTTGTTTACTGCTGGCTTCTGGGTACTGATTCGACCATGGAGGCTATTTCAAGACAGAATCTGACAAACTGTTCTGGTTGACACAGGACTTCAGGTGACCAGGTCTCATGGATCTCTGCTGCAGTGGAAAATAACCTGGCCTGGGATTTTCGAGCCAACAAACGGTTCTCTTGAGCAGTTGTCTTGCGAGGTCTGCCTGACCTGGACTTGTCCAAAACGTCTCCAGTCTCTTCAAATCTCTGTACTTGACGCTGAGACACATTGAAGGTGTCTCCCACATCAGCAGTGGATCTGGTCTTCAGCCTCTTGATAATAATAACTTTAGTCTCAGGGTGAATCTTAGGCATGTTTTCAGAGGTCTAGTTGCAGTTGATGTGAAGGTCTAGTGTACTGGGGTTCTTTTTATACACACCTGAGACCTAATTGATCCATTATTAGTCACAGGTGAAGCTCATATCACAAGGTGACAACACTTACGTCTTTGCAAAAATGGACTCAATGAGCTTCACCAAGCTGTGAATATTAGAATACTTTTTGACAGTTTAGTTTTGCACTGAAACATTATTACAGAAGCTGCTGGGATTAAAATGAGCCATTTCATGTCAAAAAAATCCTGATTAGAAATATTTCAGCAGCACTTCAGGTCAATTTCTACACAAGCGACAAGACTTTTGTCAGGGACTGTACATCTTTTTTTCTCATATCTTTATATATTCTTATATTTTATATAGTTTTATACTCATTATTTATCGGCCTGCTTTTTCTTTGTTTTAATTTTCTCCCCATCTACCAGAGTGCAGTAGATTTGTGTGTGTGTGTGTGTGTGTGTGTGTGTGTATGTGTGTGTGTGTGTGTGTATGTGTGTGTATGTGTGTGTGTGTGTGTGTGTGTGTGTGTGTGTGTGTGTGTGTGCAGTAGATGTGTACAGTTGATGTGTGTGTAGCAGATGTGAGATAAAGATAAAGAGAGAGATATTACAGATAAAAGAAAGATGAAAAGAGATGATGAGAGGATAGAGAGATGAATAATGGGATCAAGAGAGAGATAAAGAGAGGGATGGAGAGAGTTGGTGAGAGATGAAGATATAGATGAAGAGAGGGATTAAGAGAGATGAGGATGAAGGAGAGATGAAGAGAGAGAGAGAGAGAGAGAGAGAGGAAGAGAGTTGGAGAAAGGGATGAAGAGAGAGATGGAGAGAGATGAAGAGAAAATGTTTTTTATTCTGAAATACATTTTATGTAACATTTCAGAAACAGAGTGAATCAAAAACACAAAGGCATAAAAATACACACTGCCACATAAAGTCTACACACACACACACACACACACACACACACACACACACACAGAGAACACCTCTGAAAAGAACCTGAAATTTTAATAGAATAAACTGCTTCAGGTGTTTGGAATTAGTTGCTGCAGATGTTAATGTTCTTGCCGTCGGCTGCGTCCTCAACCAGAGACACGTGATAGTCAGTGGACAGAGTGAAGTGTGAAACACAGCCGACCAACCCGGCCAGGTACTGACGACTGGTGTGAAGAGCAATCTCCTTCATCCCACCTGTGGAAAAAAATCACTATCATCATCTTCTTCACCACCGTCATCATCACGATCGTCATCACCACCATCATCAGCATCACCATCATTATCATTATTATTACTTCCACCACCATCATCATTTTCACCCTCACCATCACTATCACCACCACCATCATCATCATCCTCATCACTACCATTATCATCATCTTCATGTGTAGTACCTATATAAAGTTCTCCGTTGATATTGAGTTGTCTCATCTTGCCAGGTGATCTTCCTGTCTCCACTCCATAATCATCCACAGTCAGTTTCCCGCTGGGTCCATCCCTGATGATGGTAAGAAGCAGGAAGCAGAAGGTAAAACAGGAAACTGGAAGCAGTAGGAACAGGAGGAACAGGAAGTGGGGATTGTTTCTGACCTGACTGCTTTTACTCTGTGCCACTTTCCATCGCTGAAGGTCCCGTTAACCACCACCAACACGGCTCCAGTGCCCAGGTCATAACTGCATACATCATCACCTTCATCCAGCTGTGTGTGAGTGCGGAGGTGTGTGTGTGTCTGTGTGTGTGTGCGCGTGTGTACGTGTGTGTATACCTGAAGACAAGTGATCCATTCTGCAGGCCTATAGATATGTAGTCAGTGTGAGCACGGCTCGGGTTTTCTCCTCTCCACAGTAACAGTCCATTCTTACACAAGCTTTTAAAGCGTAGGAACACACTCGTCCTAGAGCCAGATATTCTACACACACACACACACACACACACACACACACACACACACACACACACACACACAGAGTCAGACTGTAGCTTACACAAATTACACAAAACCAAGTCCATTATAAATCTCTCTCTCTCTCTCTCTCTCTCTCTCTCTCTCTCACACACACACACACACACACACACACACACACACACACACACACACACAGCATTAAAGCACACACCTTTTGAGTATCTCTGGACTGTCATATGTCAGATAACTGCGTCCCGTAAACTGAGGAATTTCAATTGCTTCAGTCACCGCTTACAGAGAAACAAAAAAAAGGAACCATTTCTGAAACATGATCAAAGCCTCTCAGACCCTTAGTGTGTGTGTGTGTGTGTGTGTGTATCTGATTGTCAGTGTTGGGCAGTAACGTGTTACTTTTGACAGTAACTAATACTGTAACATGTTACTTTTAAAAATAAAGTAACTTGGTTAGCGTATGGTTCGTTACCCGTTACTTTTTTAAATGAATGAATTTTCGTCTGAAGTGTAGACTACAGTCTGACCTGCTTACAGCAGAGACGCATTGTAGGATTGGAGGATTACCCTCTATGGCAAGCCAAAAGGGTCAGAATTAGCCATAGATTAAACGCGTTACATGATCTGTGCTGAATTGGACCGGTCTGGTTCTGTTCTTTATTGATTGGATGAAAACACTTCAATATTACTGGCTGTGGAAATCAGTGGGTTGTGACTCATTATACTAGAAGAAAAACGCTGTAAAAGATGCGTGCGCTCCTCAACCAAAACAGCGTTTTATACGCAGTCACATGAACCAATCACATGATCTGAACGGCGTAAAAAGCGGCGCTTTTCTTCTATACTAAACGCGTCAAATAGGGCGTCATTTACGTATTTTCGCATGCTTTTTACGCCATTTGTGATCACAACAGCGTGTTTTACGGCACCAATACTGTTTATGTTAACGCTTTGAAAGGAACATGTTTAAGAGCTCAACACAACAGCAGAAGCCACTTTAGTGTTTGATTGTGAATTTATTATTCAGCTTGTTTTGTTCTTTATTTCAGAAAACCTTGTGATATATTCAGTGTGTGCTGCTCTGACTTTAATAAAATAGTGTTTAAACATGACTCTGTGTTTAAGTCAGTTTTGTGTTTGTGTAGATCATAACACATAAAAGGGCATTAATGAGTACATTAAAGAAGGTTCTTAAAAAAAGTTACTAAAAAGTTACTTTTAACAGTAACACATTACTTTTTGGTGTAAATAATCAACAAAGTAACTGAGTTACTTTTTGAATGAAGTAACGAGTAACGTCTCTAGGTTACGACCCTAACCCTAGTTCCCCGAGGGAACGAGACGCTGCGCCGCAACTCGATGGGAACGCCCGTAGTGTTGTGACGCGGCTCGAGTTCCCGAAGGGTAACTGTCTATTTTTTAGTAACTAGCACAATACTGCTGATTGTCTGTGTGTATAATGGTGGGTGTGTGTGTGTGTGTGTGTGTGTGTGTGTGTGTGTGTGTGTGTGTGTGTGTGTGTGTGTGTGTGTGTGTACACTCACAGTTATAGCAGTAGTTTCCACACTCTACATAGTGAAAGCACAAAACAGAGGTACAACAAATTTTGTAGTGTGTGTGTAACTCATTTAATTAAAGCCAGATCTCACACACACACACATGCACAATTATTAAGTGGATTTAATAAATATAAGTATATTCTATAGTGTACAGTGTTCTGGTCCAGTTGTGTGTAGTTGTGTAGAGTGTCAGGGTGTGGCTGTGTATAGATGTCTACAGTGTGCTGGTGTAGTTGGGTTTGGTTGTGTACAGTGTACAGTGTGCCGATTGCGATTTGTGTTGTTGGTGTAATTGTGTACAGTTTGCTGCTGTGGTTGTGTAGAGGGTCCTGGTGTAACTGGTGTACAGTGTGCGGGTGTAATTGTGTACAGTGTGCTGGTGTAGTTGTGTGTAGTTATGTACAGTGTGTTGGTGTAGTTGTGTACAGTGTGCTGGTTTAATTGTGTACAGTGTGCTGGTTTAATTGTTTGTAGTTGTGTACAGTGTGCTTGTGTAGTTGTGTACAGTGTGCTGGTTTAATTGTGTACAGTGTGTTGGTGTAGTTATGTGTAATTGTGTACAGTGTGCTGGTGTAATTGTGTACAGTGTGCTGGTGTAATTGTTTGTAATTCTGTACAGTGTGCTGGTGTAGTTGTGTACAGTGTGCTGGTGTAGTTGTGTACAGTGTGCTTGGGTAGTTGTGTGTAGTTTTGTCTCCTCTTAGCAGGTTCCATCCTGAGCTCAGAATGAGGTTTATGTTCGCCCTGCTTCTGGAGGTTTCCTAAAGGTTCTCCACTTTCTTCACAAAATTGCTCCAGAAAGTGAATCAGATAATATCAAGTACTTTTCACAGTGGATGTGTGTGTGTGTGTGTGTGTGTGTGTGTGTGTGTGTGTGCTTGAGAATGAGAGAGTTAATCATTTCACATAGACAAAAAATGACCAGTGCAGTATTTATAGTGTGTGTGTGTGTGTGTGTGTGTGTGTGTGTGTGTGTGTGTGTGTGTGTGTGTGTGAGAATGAGAGAGTTAATCATTTCACATAGACAAAAAATGACCAGTGCAGTATTTATAGTGTGTGTGTGTGTCTGTGTGTGTGTGTGTGTGTGTGTGTGTGTGTGTATACCTTTCTGGCAGTGTGTTCCATCATACCCCAGTATACAGTCACACTCATATTCATCTCGTTTGGGTCTACATGTTCCTCCATTAGCACATGGATTCGTCACACAGGGGTGGGGTGTGTTATCCACATTCACACCCACCACATGACCCGTCACCATGGAAACCTCACGGTCATTCAGTGTGAGCTACAGTACATGCAGGAAACGTGTGTGAACTTTTCACAACTTCACATAAATTATTAAGGCAGGGTATATTTGTGAGGTACAGTATATATGTGAGGTAGACTATAGGGGTATATGGGTGAGGTACAGTATATATGTGAGGTAGACTATAGGGGTATATGGGTGAGTACAGTATATATGTGAGGTAGACTATAGGGTATATGGGTGAGTACAGTATATATGTGAGGTAGACTATAGGGGTATATGGGTGAGTACAGTATATATGTGAGGTAGACTATAGGGTTATATGGGTGAGGTACAGTATATATGTGAGGTAGACTATAGGGGTATATGGGTAAGGTACAGTATATGTGAGGTAGACTATAGGGGTATATGGGTGAGGTACAGTATATATGTGAGGTAGACTATAGGGGTATATGGGTAAGGTACAGTATATATGTGAGGTAGACTATAGGGGTATATGGGTGAGGTACAGTATATATGTGAGGTAGACTATAGGGGTATATGGGTGAGGTACAGTATATATGTGAGGTAGACTATAGGGGTATATGGGTGAGGTACAGTAT